>NW_017891207.1:0-22823 GCF_001540865.1 Ananas comosus
CTCCAACGCTCTTCATGTAACTTTTTTTTGTCGGCACTACTGGAGCTGACTGCTCAATTTTAGATATCAACCATAGTACGAAATTTGAGTCTCTCATTATGGTCATTTTTAATAGATCGATAGGGCAGTTGTGGTTCAAGCCGCTTCCATACATTCGACCTCATTCTTTTTGTTTGCTCCCAGTGATTTCTTGCTTCTGCTTGCATTCTTTGCTGTCGTCACTTCTATGTTTTCGTTAGCATCGGCTCATGCCATTTGGCTGGTGTTATTGCCATGTGCCATTGATCAACTGACATATTGGCTAATACTTTAACTATCCTGAGGTGCTCCCTTAGGATTTCTCTTATCTTACAGGGTGTTGGCCATGGCTGGATGTCGAGTTCATTGACCAATTTTTGACCGAAGAATTCTATATCACTCTCGGTCATTCTTTCAAACTCTAGTTTGGGTCTCGGCTTAGGCCGGTAATGTCAAGAAGGCCGATATCCCAGATGACTGTACTGGATACCGAAAGGATTTTCTAAATAACCCCTTTGACTTATTCTTTCTCTTGTTTGATGGTAATAATCATTTAAGATTTTTTGGATCAAAAGATCCTTCTTGCCTTTTTTAGACTCTACCACTTCCTCGGAATCGTTTGAAGCATCCTCCGGACAGTCATCGAATTTTCTCCTTATTTCTCAATCAATTCTTCTCATCTTCGGGGAAAGTCATGAACTCCTTCCATTCCCGGTATAGTTTTCTCTCCTGAATGATCACTTCCCAGTCGCGATGTGTAATTTCGGCCTTACATCGTATGCATAGCTGAAGTGCTCTTTTGGTACTGGCAATGTCCTGCTTGATCTTTCCTTCAACTGATGCCTTCCCTTTAATGTATAGCATGTTGATCTGTGAAGGAAATGGGTTCTGATCAATTTTCATATTATTTTATTTTCTTGGTTTGCAAGTATTAGCCGACCTTCATTTATCTCTTTTTGAATTTGCCTTTTAAAGGCCGTGCATTCGTTTGTTCTGTGATTCCACGAATGATACCATGTCTTCTGCCACGAATGACACACCTCGCGCGGTTAATCTTATTTTGATTTCCCGTGGAGTAGTATTCATGATTCAGATTAATATTTAAGTATATATGGTTATCAAGTATTGTGGATTCATGGCTTCCAATAAACGCAAGCGTCTATTGTTAATTACCCCTATAAAATGTTAGGGCACCTTCGATTAAGAGACCTCTGTAATGCCGAAATAGACTGAAATTAAACATAATTCACTGTACAATTACATAGTTTAACCAGGGACATACCCTCAGTGTACATGAATATAATATAATATAAAAGAGAAAATGATTAGTTCAACGACACGACGGTTGATTGAACTTAATTTGAATTACACCTATATTTTTAGGGGTTAATCCAATTAGATTTAACTAAATCCTAGTTGCATGTATTAGGATTTAGTTGGGTTCGAATCGATTAAACTCTAATTGTATGTATCAGGGTCCAATCAGATTTGAGTTCACCATAAGGTGAAGGAGGGCTGAATCTACATGTATTAGAATTAGCCAATTTGATTTAGATTAACTCTAATTATACATATTAGAGTCTAATTAATTTAATTGAACTCTAAGTATGTATATTAGAGTCAAACCATATTTGAGTTCACTCTAAGGTGAAGGATGGCTAAATAATAAATATATGTATTAGAATTAGTCAAAATTAATTTAAATTAAACTCTAATTATACATATTAGAGTCTAACTTGGTTTCTTTTGTTTGAACTCTAAGTATATGTATTAGAGTCCAATCGATTTAATTTGATTAGTAAAACCTAATTTATTATTTTCACCTTAGTCGCATACTAAGATAAAAAGACGGTTTGATCAATTCTAAGCATATATTTAGAGTTTGATCGAGTTTGAATATGGTTGTGATTTGACTCTAGTTTTATATGCTAGAGAATTTTTAAGGACTTGGTATGGAGAAGAGGTTGGATTAGGTTGTGCATGATTTGAATTGGGTTAAATTGGAATTTTGATTTGTTTTGGGTTTGAGGTTAGGTTTGGGCTTTGATTTGGTTTTTATGGTGTAGGGTTCATATAAGGCCTGCCAAATTTGGATTGGAATTATGGACTGGGTTCAGCTTGGGTCAATCCGGATTAAATAATCGGGTTGGATTTATATTTGGTCTTTGACATGAACTTGGGCCCATTCGGAGATAAAATTGGGCTAGGTTTAAATTTAGATTTTTTTTTGCTGAACTTGATCGATATTTCTCAAGTTTAGGTTTGGTTTGAATTCAAACCCATATAGTGTGGATTAAAATTTAGCCTGAGCTAGATTTAAGCTATATTCGGGCTTTGGGCTCTATGTGGGCTGGAATATCTTAGGTTAAGATTCAGGTTAGCTGTGGGTCTGAGCTTAGGCTGAATTTAGGCTCATGTAGTTTGAATTACAGATGTGGTTGCAGGCTCAGTTTAGGCCCATATGGAGTAACTAAGATTTTGAATTGAGTTTACATGGCTTAAATTTGGATTTATTTTATAAAGCCTAGATTTGGGCTTTGGGTTCACAGTGTTAAGATTAGGCCCGTACAACTTATTCAAACTTGAGATTCTAACTGAAAATTTTAAAGATGTTCTGAAATCGCGTTTTAAATTTGAGTTTCAAACCCATTGATGAATCCTCATTTAATGTGTGTGTGTGTGTGTGTGTGTGTGTGTGTGTTGTGTGTGTGTGTGTGTGTGTATTTCGTGTGTGTGTGTGTGTGTGTGTACAGAAAATCCTCCTATCAAAACCCAATTTTTTACTTTCCCCCCCTATCATTTAAAAACCTACACTTTACTCCCTTATAAAATAAAAAATGTACACTTCACCCCCTACCGTTAGGGTTCCGTTACAAAATAATTTTTTATGCCAAAAATACTCCTCCGCCCTCTTCCCTGTTGCTTCGCCTCGCCTCGCCGCCTCACCGTCCTCCACTGCCTCGCCCTCGCCCACATCCCTGCGCCTCCTCCGTCGTCTTGCCTTCGCCTTCGTTGCCCATGCCTACCTCCCTATCAACGCCCACCTCGATTTCCTCCTTACTGTTCGCTGAAATCGAGGGGCGGCGAGGGTGCAGGAGGAGAAGGGGAGCAGGTGGAGAAGAAAATGGAGAGAAATCACGGCCGATCGAGGTGTGAATCGCGGTCGAACAAGGCAGCGGTTGAGGAAGACGATGGAAGAGACAAAAATGGCGAGGGGCAAAATGGTCATTTTACACACCGTACCCTCTCTGTGAATATTTTTTATTTTATAAGGGGCCAAAGTGTAGATTTTTAAATGACAGGAAGAGAAAGTGAAAAATCGAATTTTGATAGGAGGATTTTATGTAATTTACCTAGAAATCCCACCGAACATGCCAAAAATTATTACGAGCCAATTTTCTTGACCGTTAACTCGGTCAAATGTCCTTATTTGGGAAACGTGCGAGGAAGTAAAGCAGCTCCGATTGCCACCTTCGAAGATTACGGCCACAAATGAATCAAACAATTAGGCTGATGAAAGATCAAACCAGCCGAGTTCACATATTACACTATGGATTCGGTTCGGCTGAAGAGCCGAATGATACTGATATATATTGCAAAAAGAAGAAAAATGTTTACAAAAAGGGTGGTGCCGCTATACAAGGTGGCTGATATGAAGAGAAACTAGTTTAAAACTATTCCTAAAAAAAATGAAGAAGAAAAAAAGATTACAAGTAGAGTACTCCTATCTAGTAAGCGAAAATAACAGGAAAATAAATTGGTCTTCTTATACTTGGAGAAAAAGACCCTTCTGTATAGATGTCTTCTGTTTATTTATAGTCCCACCCGTTATTTATTTAGTTATTCCCCACTATCGGCCACATCTCTAATTCTGCGGACTACTCTCGGCTAATCTTAATTGCATCGATTTTAACCACTTTTTAATTTTTGGGCGTGTTCTTTTCTATTTCTGACGCACCACGTGTTATTTATTTCCGGTCTTGGGAGCTGTTTTTCACGGTGCATCCTAATTCACCCCATGGCGCAAATTTTATCGCGCGGACAGCACCTTATTTTTCAGGGTTAATCATGCAAAAATTTCCACTTTGAGAGGGGATCAAATCGTCCACAAAGAAGAGTGAAGCTTTTCTTTCTTTCTTTCTTTCTGTTTTTTTTTTTTATTTTATTTTTTTTGTCCTTTTGAAGAATCCTTTTACCTATTGTCCGTTGTGAGACTTTCCTTTGGCGGGTCCGCCCCTGTCGGGTGCAAAATAAAGACGAATATGAACACGTAACACACCTTCGTGCCGCCCATTAATAGAGGGCAAAGAGGGCGAAGACCTTCTAAATTTTAGCATTATTGTAAACCTAATCTAATGCACCGACCTTTCCTAGCGTAAGTGGTAAAACAGTTTGGAGGTTAGTACCCGAGACCTAATTTTGAATCATAGTTGATTCACATTTTCAACTAAATTTATTTTTAAATGAAATAAACAAAACGGATAGCATACTATCTTTTTTTCAAAAAAAAAATCTAATCTAAGCCTTCGCCTGGTATTATTGTTATTATTATTATTTTTTTACACTATGATTCTATATAATTTAAGATTATATTGCAGTTTCGATCGCATGTCGTATGCATAATTTTATAGACTTCAAAATATAAAAAAAATTATTTTTTCCCTTCCAAATTTGATAATTAATTATGAGAATTGAATAATAGAGTGAGGCAATCTTATATATTTGTTATTTTCTTTACATACTAGAATAGAAAAAATAACTTTCTTAATGTTTTGAAGCTTTATGTGATTGTATATAAGAAATGTAACTAATTAAGCAACTATGTTATTAGTAATTTCAATTGAAAAAAAAAGACCTATTAAACTATTTAAAATTTAGTGGGTTTAATTGCCGTAATTAAAAGCTCAGACATATGGCTTAAGAGGATTTTTTATATATTTTGTCACCTAAAATTTGAGAAGCGTCGTATTGCTACTAAGTATCACATTGCTACTACTTAGTCACTATAATGATACTAGACCCATTTCACACTCTCTTGTTATTCCCTAACTCAAGATCATCAAACAATACGAAATTCGTCTTACATTTTCAACTGACAAATTCATTTTGATACCAAATATAATTAAACTAGCTAGTTCACTCTGCGAATAACTCGTTAGACGCAAACTAGTGATCGACATGTTTAAACTCAATCTTTTTTCTTCTTTTTTTTTTTTTTTGAGAGATAGGTAGCACGCTACCTGCTTCGTTTATTTCATTTAGAAATAAACTTAGCTGGAAATATGAATCAACTAGGATTCGAACTTGGGTCTCGGGTACCAACCACCAAGCCCTTTGCCACTTGCTCTAGGGATTAAACTCAATCATTTTTATTTGAGCTCTGAATTTTTATGAAACCAATCATAAATTTAATGATAAAAACTTTATGTAGAAATACATATCAAATTATTCCATTCTCCACGATACAAATAAAATTATTCTTTATGGTCGCATATAAAACTTTGTAGATATAAAAATAAAATTTTTCTTTTTTCTTATCCAAATAAGAATGCAAAAGCAGACATCAAAACAAACAAAAATAAAAAAGGAAAGGAAAGGTCACAAGAAGTCAAAGAAGAGGAGAGGAAAGGAAGTTTCGAAGAAAGTAGCAAGGCAGTTTTACTTGGGCCCAGGCAAATACCAGATCCAGAACTCCCAATTTTGTTGAAAAATGATGTAAATCTTATCATATTAGTGGTCCTACTATTGTGCAAGTAGTGGATGCAAGTAGTGGGCTAAGATCATGTAAATAATGGATTAGTGCCTTAATTTGTATAAGTAGCGGGTAATGTGGAGTTCATGATAGCTAATTTTAGGAGAACAATATGTGTTGAGTTAGGTTTTCTTGAACCTCAAGTTTTTTCTTTTATTTAAGTCGATCCATGAACTAAGTTTTTTGAACAAAAGTGTTTATTTTCTTTCACTTAATTGCTGTAGTAAAATTTATTTGTGAGCTTTAAATTCCTTTAGAAAGTCTCTTTCTTCTACAAATTTCACTCATCCCAAAAGCTAGATTGCATTATCATTTATTCACCGTTTGGTTCGGAGTTAAGTAAAAACTTGTTATTCCAGGAATATGGTTAAGTTCAAGGTTAAGGTGGAGTTAGAGTAATTTTGTGTTTGGTTAAGAATTGAGTTTAGTCCAGATATAGCTAAAATAGTGTTTGGTTGGAGTAAGTGGGATAAAAAGAATAGTGGGTTATTATAAATAAAAATAATAATTTTGCCTTAATTTTTATATTTGAATTTAAATTTAAAATTTAAATAATTAAAAATAATAATTTTAAATTTTAAATTAAAATTTTATTTTTAAATCTCAAATTTAAAATTTAAAATTACAAATATAAAATGTCAAATTTAAAATTTAAAAAATATTAAAAATAATAATTTAAATTTTAAAATTCAAAATTCAAAATTAAAATCTACATTTTTAAATCTCAAATTAAAAAATTTAAAATTATAAATATAAAATATCAAATTTAAAATTTAAATATTTAAAAATATTAATTTTTAAAAAATTAAATTTAAAAATTTAAAAATAAATATTAATTTTAAAATTAAAATTTATAAATATTTAAAATTTTAAATTTTAAAATTAAAATTTATATTTATATTAAAAAATTAAATAGGGGTGAGATTAAGTTAATATGACCCGGACTATTCCGGAAGAGTCCATTTGGGCTGGGATTAGCTAACCCCATCCTCCAAATTCGGTGTTTGCGAACAACTTCGGGGTTAAGGGCCTGTTTGGATGTACAGTAAAAAATTTCCACGGAATTTATAAACTGTGGTTTTGGTCTAGATAAAATAGAGAATCCTACAACTCTAAAAATTTCTACGGATTTAATTTTTAAACTGTTTGGATACGCATTGTACAATTTCACGAAATTTTTCTAAATTTTAAAATTAAAAGTTAAAATTTAAAATTTAAAGTTTCAATAAAAATTTAAAATTTAAAATTTGATATGTGAAATGTTAAATTTTGAATTTTAAATTTTAAATTTTTAAACTTGAAATTTAAAAATTTAAAATTTAAATTATAAAAATCTAAATTTAATTTTTAAATTTTTTAATTTAAAATTTTAAATAAAAAATTTAAAATTTAAATTTTGAAATTTGAAATTTAGAATTTTAAATTTTAAATTTTAAATTTAAAAAATAAATTTAAAATTTAAAGTTTAAAAAATAAATTTAAAATTTAAAGTTTAAAATTTGAAATTTGAACTATGAGATTTGAGATTTGAAATTTCAAATTTGAAATTTAAATTTTAAATTTTAAAAGTTAAAATTTAAATTTTAAAGTTTGAAATTTAAAATTTAAAATTTAAAATTTAAATTTATATTTGAAATTTTATTTAAAATAAAAAATAAAAAATTTAAAATTTGATATTTAAAATTTAAATTTTAAAAAATACATTTTATCTTAATTCAGTTTGTACATTTTGAATATACAATTTTATATAGAATTTTGTTGAATCCTAATTTTTCTAAATTCTAAACTTTTATATGCATTGAATAACTCTGTAATTTTGAATTTTTATTATGAATTCCCAATTCAAAATTAAGGTAGAAAATTCAGAGTTCAGCCAGGTAATACGGAATTCAGCTAGGTAATTCAAAATTCCATGATATTTTGAACATTATTGATTTGGCACTAAAGCCAACTCGGTTTGCAGCGGCAATTGCATAAAAACCCACATGCATACCGAAAGTAAGGGGTAGGTTGTCATTTTTAATTTGAACCTTTTTGTATTTATCAAATATCTTGAGATAGTTAAGCTATATGTTATTAACATTAGGGTCTCTCCTATAGAACAATTTTAAGAATTTGGAATTTATGTTAAGAATTTAGAATTTAGAATTTAGAATTTTGAATCAGAATGTGAATTAATATGAAAGGTTGGTTACGGCAATAGTATTACAATAACAAAACAATAGTAAAAAAAAGGTCCATATAAAATATCAAAATTCAAGGTATTTGTCGGCAAAGAGTTTGTGTATGATGAGAAAAATATATTATTAATGTAAGGGTCTTTACCACAGAACAATTTTAAAATTATCAGCAAGAATGACTTGTTAAGGTAGACAAGTAGCTATTATACTAAGCTTGAATTTCTAAAAATGCAAACTTGAAATTTGAAAAAATTCATAAGAAAGGCTTTGGAATGTACAAAAGATTTCTCTTTGATCCAACTAAAACCTTAAATTAAACTGTGTACTAATTTTAGGAGACGCGTGTAAGGTAATTCTCTGGGGAGAATTACCTACACGAACACACGCGCATAGGAAATCTCTGGAGATATTTCCCGTATGCGCGCATACCTTACATGCCATGTCACTACATAGCTAGATTTCCTATGCGCTTGTGTGCGTGTAGGTAATTCTCTGGGTACACGCGTATGTGTGCGCATGGGTAATTCTACCCAGAGAATTACCTATGCGCGTATGTGTGCGCATATGGGAACTACCCCCAGGGTAATTCCTATGCCATTTTTGAAAGAATGACCGCTCAGCCAAACTAAATTTGATGTGAAATTTTAAAATTTGAAGGGTGTTTATGAAATTTATAATAAGTTAATGATTTTTGAAAATTTTATAAAAGCAATTGTAATAAGGGTGAAATTGGTATATAGGTCCGTTAATTAACATTTTAACGAAAAATTATTTTAAAGGCTGTTTTTTAAAGTTTTTCATATATAGAGAGGTATTTACGATATTTTAATTTTTGGAGGGTTACTTATATAAATATCAGCTTTTGAAGGGGTACTCAGGAAATTATCCCAAAAAAAAAAAATTAGCAGTCCGTGGTAGTTGTAGCAGAAAGAGAGTAGAAGAAAAAATTATTCAGAAGAAACAGCAGCAGTAGAAAGAGTTATAAAGAAAAGAAGAACAAAAAAAAAAATAATAATAAAATAAAAAAATGGGAGGAGGAGGAGATGATGAACAAAGAATAAGGAGGAGAAAGGGAAGAAGGAGATGATGATCAAGAAGTAGTCGTGTAAGCAAACTATAATTAAGATGGCGGCGGCGACGGTCGCATCGTCGGTCCGATGGGCGGCGCACAAGCTGGCGGCCATGCTGCGACGGGCGCTGTGGCGGCCGTCGGCGGAACCGCACCATCGCCCGTGGCTGCGCCACGATGCCGCCGAGAGAACCGGGGAGAACATGGTGCAGCTTCTGTGGGCGACGCAGCAGCGGATCAAGGCGGTCCTCGACGACGCCGAGGAGCGCGACGTCCGCAGCAGCTCCGCCGAGCTGTGGCTGCGGGAGCTGAAGGGCGTCGCGTGCGACGTCGAGGACGTGCTCGGCGAGTGCCAGTACCGGCAGCTGCAGCTGAGGGTGGAAGGAAGGTGGGTAGATGGCATCGCGGATTCCAGCTCGTTTCAGAAGAAGAGAAAGATCGCCGACGGAGACGTGTCGTCGGGGTTGTCGATCGTCTGCGACGGCTCCTTTGCTTTGTCAGCTGCGCAGGTGGCGGGCGGCGTGGCGGAGAGGATCGGGGAGATCAAGAGGAAGATCGAGGAGATAACGAAAGACCGCCTGGCACTCAGCCTGAGAGATGAAGACGGGGAGAGGCGGCCGGCGGGGGGTCTGACCCCGCCTGCTGCCGGCGGCAGCCGCAGCAGCTCGCTTGTCGACGAGTCGAGCGTTCTCGGCAGGGAGGGCGACAGAGAGGAGGCACGTATCTGCGTAACTATTACTCTCTCCGACTTATATTAATTACACCGAGTTAGATGCACTAGAGCTTTAATAATAATTAAATAAATCAGTTACAGGATGCCTCACCATGTAGGCTAGTTAATCATTCCAATAAATGAAACGGTAGTGTGTTATCTATTTCTCAAAAAAAAATTAATTAAATTAGTTAAATTTAAAATTTTAAATGTTATTTGTAAATAAGCAAAACTTTGGACGGTTATGATACATTTCATCCTATTATGACCTATAACAATAATAATAATAATAATAATAATAATAACCAACCTTAGCTTTTTACAATATGTGATAACCTACTGAGATGCAAGATTTAATTGAACAATTGATGCTGTTTAGTTTCGGAAGAATTAAATCACTACATGGTTCACTCATTTTGGTTACAGAATTTAAATTTAGTTTAATTAACTTAAAGAAGTTTAAATTTAATTTTTAAATAAATTAATAAAACAGTAATAGGTTATTCAGTCAACAAATCATCTATATATTAGATAGATATTAGATGACATGATCGAATACTGATGTATGGCTTGAAGATAATTAATTGTTAAGTTTTAAAGTGAATTTTTTGTCTTTTATTTGGTTAAGTTATGTTTTTCTATGTGTTCTCATTACTTGCTCATGCATCTCACATAGCCCAAAAATCATCCATACATACATGTTGACTTTCATCTACACCTTCCACCTTTCAACTACCATTCATAAATATACTACACTTTCCAACCTTCCACACCCTTTTGCATTCTTATCCTTGACCCAAGAGCTAATATCTTGAACCCACCAATTCTCTTGGTTTATGTGAATGGCATGCATGCATCTAATGAGAACATGTGAACTTAGTTGTATTTTCACCACCTTTTGGACTAAGCTTATGTGTGTGAGAATCCCTTTAATTTTAATTAAGAGAAAGTGTGTCTTGTTCTCCATTGTTCTTGTTCTTCTTCTCTAGTTTGGTTTGATCTTGGGCTAGTGGTATTCTTGATCCACTATTTGAAGTAGTGGGTTTCCAATCTTCGGATCTCGCTATTTCGTTACATGGTATCAGAGCCTCGACGGAGGTGACGGTGCATTGCAAGACTTTCCTTAGAGAAGAAGACGGTGTTGAAGATGGAGGCAAGTGGTCGAGTTGTCGGACTCGGGGTGGAGATTCTCAACCAATCCAACTACAAAGTTTGGAAGTCGTGTTTGGAGTCGTACCTTATCGGCGAAGATCTTTGGGATGTCGTCGGTGGTGGTTTTCGACGAGCTCCAGCGGATACTCCTGAGAATAGAGAGGCCTTGAAGAGATGGAGGACTTTGAATGCGAAGGCGGAGTTTGTCTTGAAGAGGTCCATATCTCATGACTTGTTCGAGCATATTATCGGGTGCAAGTCAGCGCGAGAAATTTGGGAGACTCTAGATGGGTTGATGAATAAAAAGAACAATGCTCGGCTACAACTCCTTGAGAATGAGTTAGCTAATACCATTCAAGGTGATCTCTCTATCTCCCAATATTTCTTAAAGGTCAAAAATCTTTGTTCAGAAATTTCGGCATTGGATTCGGATGAGCCTATTTCGGAGGCGCGGATGAAACGTAACATTATCCGTGGTCTCAACAAGGAGTACCATGCTTTTATTACCTCTATTCAGGGGTGGCAAAGACAACCTTCTTTGGTGGAGTTTGAGAACCTTCTTGCTTCCCAAGAGTTGCTCGCTCGACAAATGGCCGGGTGTTCTATTTCCGGGGGCAATGGGGAGGTCTTGTTCGCCGGAAATAAGAAAGGTCACAACCGAGAAGAGAAGAAGAAAGATCATAAGAAAGATGGAGAGTCTACTTCCAATGGTGAGAGGAAGTGGAAGAAAGTGATCAAGTGTTATCGATGTGGCAAACTAGGCCATATCAAGAAGAACTGTCGAGTCAAGTTGAAGGAAGGAAATGTTGCCGACAAATGTACCGGCTCTCATAAAGCAGAAGATTGGGGAAATTGCTTCATGGCGGAGAATTCTACTATTGGAGCCTCGACTTCTATTAATTATGAAGAAGATTGGATCGTGGACTCCGGATGTGGTCATCATCTCACTGGCAACGACTCTAAGTTCTTGAGCCTTCAACGACATGAAGGCAATGATGCTATTATTACGGCGGATAACACCATTCACTCGGTGGAGCATGAAGGTCCGGTTACTATTAAAGGCAGCGACAATGGCAATCCTATCACTCTTAATAGCGTCTATCATGTGCCGGGGATGAAGAAGAACCTTTTCTCTGTAGCAAATGCCGTAGACGCGGGACACTATGTTTTGTTCGGGCCTAAAGACGTGAAGTTTTTAAAGAACATCACCGACTTGCAAGCGGAGGTGGTTCACACCGGTGCAAGGGTAAATGATTTATTTGTTTTATCGGCTTCGATTTCTTCTTCTTATGTTGATAAGATGAAAACAAATGATGGGGCTGCCATATGGCATGCAAGATTGGGGCACCTTAGTATGGATAAACTCAAGGTTATGGTGTCAAAAAATTTGGTGAATGGTTTGCCCAATCTTGCTACCTTTGGTAGTAGTGAATTATGTGAAGGATGTCAATATGGAAAGGCACATCGCCTTCCATTTGATAAGTCCGTCACTAAAAGTAAAGCTCCATTGGATCTTGTCCATAGTGACTTGATGGGTCCTACTTCGACACCTTCTTATTCGGGCTCTCGTTACATGTTATTATTTGTTGACGATTTCACAAGATATACTTGGGTGTATTTTGTCAAGGAGAAGTCCGAGGTATTTTCTAAGTTCATAGAGTTCAAAGAGACCATTGAAGGTGTGGTCAATCGCAAGATCAAATGTTTGCGTACCGACAACGGTGGCGAGTTCACTTCAAATGAGTTCTTCTCTTTTTGCCGCCAACAAGGAATCAAACAGGAGCTTTCTTGTGCCTACACCCCTCAACAAAATGGAGTCGCGGAGAGAAAAATTCGGCATCTTGTGGAGACATGCAAGTCTTGGTTGCATGCGAAGAATTTACCCAAAGCCTTATGGGCGGAGGGTATGGCATGTGCGGCATATGTGATAAATCGTGTGCCTTTATGTCCAACCAACTTCAAGTCTCCTTATGAGTTGATGTGGGGTGAGAAACCTAATGTTAAGCACTTTAAAGTTTTTGGCTCTACTTGTTATGTTCATGTTCCAGGTAACTTGAGAGGCAAGCTTGATCCAAAAGCTAAGAAATGCATATTCATTGGCTATGACGAGAGGAAGAAAGGATGGAAATGCATGGAACCGGAGACCAAAAAATTTGTGGTCTCAAGGGATGTGGTGTTCGACGAGCTATCTTCTTACTACTCTTCTCAATCCACTTCTACAATAGAGGCGATGAGCCATGCACAAGTAGAGATGGTGCCTCAAGTAAGCGAAAGCATGCAAGTTCCTTCTAGTGCTCCTACTTCCCCCATTTCGGCTTCTATTTTGGAGAGGGAGCAAAGTCCAAGGGGGAGCCATGATAATGAAGATCATCAAGAAGAAATACAATTACTTCGACGTTCACAAAGAAATATCGTGAAGCCGGTTCGCTATCGGGACGGGAACCTTGTGAGTATGGTTTCTTGTTTTTTTGCCGGTCCTATTGATGAACTTGAACCTTCTAGTTTCAGCGAAGCACATGGTGTGAAAGAATGGGATAATGCTATGGATGAAGAAATGAAGGCACTCATCAAGAACGAGACGTGGGATCTTGTTCCAAAATCTGAAGATGTGAAGCCAATCACTTGCAAATGGGTTTATAAAGTGAAGCGCAACCCAAATGGCAGCGTTGCTCGCTACAAAGCTCGACTTGTGGCGAGGGGTTTTTCACAAAAATATGGCGAAGATTATGAAGAAACCTTCAGCCCCGTTGCTAAAATGACTTCCGTTCGTATGGTGATATCCTTGGCGGCTAGTCTCGGTTGGAAGTTATGGCAACTTGACGTGAAGAATGCATTCTTATATGGAGAGATTGACAAAGACATGTACATGGAGCAACCGCCGGGCTATGTTTCGGAAATTCATCTGGATTATATTTGCAAGCTTAAGAAGGCACTTTATGGGTTGAAGCAAGCGCCAAGGGCATGGTATGGTAAAATTGCCGAATATTTACAATTTTGTGGTTATCTTGCTTCTAATTCCGATTCTAGCTTGTTTATCAAGAAAGTTGGAAACTTGCATATTATTGTTCTCTTGTATGTGGATGACATGATTGTCACCGGCAATAGTGATGGAGAAGTTGCAAGACTTCGAGCCGAGCTCTCTATTCGGTTCGAAATGAAGGACTTAGGTGAGCTTCACCATTTTCTTGGATTGGAGGTGGAGAAAGTGGCGAATGGAATTTTCTTGCATCAAAAAGGCTATGCTCAAAAAATTGTTGGAAGGTTTGGTATGATAAGTGCAAAGCAGTGCTCTACTCCACTTGATACTAATATTAAGTTACGACGAGAAGAAGGCAAACTTCTCCCGGATCCTCAACCATATCGAGCACTTGTTGGAAGTCTTATTTATTTGACTATTACAAGACCGGACATTGCGTTTGCCGTCGGTCTTGTGAGTCGCTACATGCAATCTCCAAGGAAGCCTCACCTCGAAGCGGCAAAGCGAATATTAAAATATGTTAACTCTACTCTTGATTTTGGCTTACTTTTCAGGAATGGAGTTTCTTTTATATTGCAAGGTTATGCGGATGCGGACTTAGGAGGGGATTTGGATGATCGACGATCTACATCGGGCTATATGTTTACATGTGGCTCAGCGGCTATCTCTTGGTGCAGCAAGAAACAAGATTCGGTGTCGCTCTCTACCACGGAGGCCGAATACAAGGCATCCTCGTTAGCAGCTCAAGAATGTGTTTGGTTGCGGCGGTTGGTCGAAGATGTTCATTCATCAATTTCTTCCCCGACTATAATTTTTGGTGATAATCAAAGCGCACTAAAGCTTGCAACCAATCCAGTTTGTCATGCGCGCTCAAAGCATATTGAGATCGAACATCATTTTATCCGTGAGAAAGTTCTTCAAAACATCATTCATGTGGAAGAAGTTCAAAGTAAAGACAATTGCGCGGATATCTTCACCAAGTCGCTTTCTAAAGGACCATTTGAACTACTTCGCGGCAAGCTCGGACTTGTTTCTAAAAATTCACTTTAAGGGGGAGTGTTAAGTTTTAAAGTGAATTTTTTGTCTTTTATTTGGTTAAGTTATGTTTTTCTATGTGTTCTCATTACTTGCTCATGCATCTCACATAGCCCAAAAATCATCCATACATACATGTTGACTTTCATCTACACCTTCCACCTTTCAACTACCATTCATAAATATACTACACTTTCCAACCTTCCACACCCTTTTGCATTCTTATCCTTGACCCAAGAGCTAATATCTTGAACCCACCAATTCTCTTGGTTTATGTGAATGGCATGCATGCATCTAATGAGAACATGTGAACTTAGTTGTATTTTCACCACCTTTTGGACTAAGCTTATGTGTGTGAGAATCCCTTTAATTTTAATTAAGAGAAAGTGTGTCTTGTTCTCCATTGTTCTTGTTCTTCTTCTCTAGTTTGGTTTGATCTTGGACTAGTGGTATTCTTGATCCACTATTTGAAGTAGTGGGTTTCCAATCTTCGGATCTCGCTATTTCGTTACATTAATTTGGTTGCTAATTAATTAAGTTGTCACACCATCTTGGAAATAATAGATAGTTAAATAATAAAATTTTTTAAATGACATAGCACTTGAAATGAGTAGTAGTTATTATGTCGTCTCTTGATCGCTGAATTAGCTGCTACATTGTACTTCCTCAAAATTAAAATTTTATTGATCCAATTAAGATAAAAAAATACAGTTCAATATTTTTACTAAACCAAATCAGAATTTAATAATTGAAATAAAATCTTGCCAATAATTAGGCCACTCATAACTAACGAAATATTCTAGGAGATTGTGGACAACCTAATTGCTAATGTATGCTTTGAAGGTGACTGGCTTGTATTGGATCTTCAGATTATTTATTTTACTTAGAATCCTTATAATTCATGGTTTTTATTAGGAGAATTTTCAATTTGACCCTTTCTCTGTGGTTTACCACATTTTTACTTTTTATTTTATAGTTTAAAAAATTTTATTTTGTTATTCTATAATTTTCTCTTTATATTAGTATAGAGATCTATTGGTATGTAAGATACTAAAATGTGACACCCCAATTTCTCGGAGGGTCACCTATCATAGGACTATTCCCGTCATAACACGCTTAACTTTCTTAAGTTTTTGGACCTAATCACCATCCAAAATATTTAAGCAGGTTAAAAGTTTTATCTCTATTATATCTTATATATATAACTATCTAGGGTTTCATATTCTTTCCCTCTTAAGCTCTGACATCCTCGTCAAGCTCCGACTCACAAATATCAGACGATGTGAGACTTGTCTTGCTAGTCTAAACCGACTTTCTAGTAAGTTGTGCTCCACCCACAACAGTCAATAATATAAGAGTCTCCCTCTCCCCGCTGTATAATTCTGACTTAGCTAAAACTCCCGGCTGGCAATTGACTCTGATAACCAATTGTGACACCTCAACTTCTCGGGGTTCATCCATTTTAGGACTATTCCTGTCCTAATACGCTTAACTCTTTTAATCTCTTGGGTCTATCTATCACCCAAAGTATTTAAGCCGGATTAAAAATTTTTATCTCTATTATATCTTATATATAAGACTATCTAAAATCTCACATAAAATATTATAATTTACATACTACAGGATGATAAGGACATAATTTTAGAAAGCATAGAGTGGCAAAATGTCGCATTTTAGTAACCATTATTTTGCCCCCGGCGATCATGTGAAATATATATTATTTTACTATACTATTTAAGACAATTGCTGCCTGGTCCACATAATATATCCAGCATCCAAGTAAAATCCAATCTTTTGTTTGTCGCAACAGTATACACAATATCATGGAGCCCCAACTGAGAGATTAATCAATGTCAAAGATGTTGGCTATTTATTATTGGACTAAAATATATTCAATTTTTTGTCCCATGACAATAGATTCATGATACTAATAAGTTGAGTCGGTTAAGCCTAATAAATTGAGTGGAGCTGCGGTCCATAAGCAATCTAACGGCAAGAGGCCCAATAATAGGCCTAACGTCCAAATAGGTTGAGTTAGATCGAAGTCCGTGAGCACTTTAGTTGAACCCTTAAATGCAATAAGTGTGTCCTTTCTATCAGCACGTGCTCTATTAACGGTGCAGATGTTGGGAGGGAATTGTTACGTTCACATGGGTTGAATTAGATCGAAACCCGTGAATGCTGTGGTTGAGTGTGATGGATGTGCCCTTTCTATCAGTACGTATTTTTGGAATAGTTTTCCAACCGCAACTCACACATAGTGCTCACGACCCACAAAACAGAGCATATAACTTTCCTCCAATCGCAACTCAAGCATGCCTAGGGGTGTAAAATGGGCCGGGTGGCACGTAGGCCGCCCAGCTCGGCACGGCCGCAGGCCGGACTACAGCACAACACGGGTACTATAGGACCCGTGCCAAGCCGACCCGGCCCGAACTTCTGGGCTGCGCTGGGCCTCACATCCGGGTCCTGACGGCCTGGCTCGATACGGCCTCAAACGAGCCTGGGTCGTGCCTGGCCGAGGATGGGTGGGCAATCCGACGCGGCACAGCCCGATTGGGCCATGCCAGCTGGGCTAGCAGTCCTGGACCCCAAGGCCCAAAGCAATTTGCCTTGGGCCCTTCTCCCCCAGGAGCTCTCTTCCCAAGGTCTGCTAGGCAGATCTTGAGAGGAGTGTTTTTGGTCAAATGGACCAAAGATCAATCACAATATTTTTTTTTTTCAAAAAAAAAAAAATTATTTTGTTTTTAAAATTTTAAATATTTGTTATTTTATAATTATTTCTATAAATTTTAAATTTGTTAATCAAACTATTAATTTAAATATAAATAAATTATTATCTATATTTTTAGATTCTATATAGATTTTTTTTAAAAAAAAAATAAAAATAAATACTTTAAAAGGCCGGCCCGGGGCACGGTCCTTGCCCTCCGGGCCAAAGGGCCGTGCTGTGCCAAAGTCTAGGTTGCTCGGGCCCGGCACCGCACGGCCCGAATTTAAAAGCGGGTCATGCAGGGCCGGCCCCTAGCCCATTGCATCCCAGCTAATGTGAGCCGTCCCCGAACGGCCCACATTACACCCCTAGCGCATGCCAGACACAACTCGCAGCTCATGCATACCCAACATGGTCTAAAATATCCCATTCTGACAGACTCAAAGATGGTTCGAGCATATAACGCAAATCATGCTATAGTAACTTTGCAGGATGAGATATTTGATGAAGTTTGGGGAAGCTAGGTGCGAAAACATTACAAGTTTAAACGATTACTACATGCAAAAGAGCGAATATTTAAGATGTTTGCACATTCATCCCTTTTTAAATTTAGTACATATTAATTGCATATATAAAACCCTCTCGGAAGATAATTTAAGTTGTTATACGAGGCAAAAGTCAAAATTAAGAAAATCTAACTTAATTATTATAGATTAATAACTTTGTCAGATTTGTCTCACCCAATCTTTTATCACCAAGTACTAATTATTATAGTATCATTTATAAATTAACTTTCGTCTTTATTCAGTCGATGTTCTTAGGTTCACTATGTAAGCAATCTTTCTTACAGGTTGTAAGACTGCTGATCTCTGCAAGTGTTTCCAATTTCGAGGTCATTCCGATCGTCGGCATGGGCGGGCTGGGGAAGACCACCCTGGCTCAGCTAGTCTACAACGATCCGAGAGTGCGCCCACATTTTAATCGGAGGGCCTGGGTGTCGGTATCCGAGAATGTCGACATTCTGCGGGTGACAAAAGCAATCATCGAGTCTATGACTAACCAACCTTGTGCTCTTACCGAACTCAGCGCGCTGCAGGAAGCACTCAGAAAGGAAACTGGAGAGAAGAGCGTGTTACTTGTGCTGGACGACATGTGGAATGTGAATCGAAATCTGTGGGAATGTTTCCGGGTTCCCCTCATCGGCGCAGAAACTGTGAGAATTTTGATCACCAGCAGAAACAGTTCAGTTACTAAGAACATTCAGACCATGCCGCCATACCGTCTCGACTACCTGCCCAAAGACAAGTCCATTAGGTTGTTCCAGCAGCATGCTTTTGGCAGACACGACCCGAACGCGCATCCGAACTTGCTTGAGATCGGCCGCAAGATTGTCAAGAAGTGCGATGGCTTGCCTCTAGCCCTGAAGACATTAGGAGGCCTTCTTCGGTACGAAGTTGATGAAGAAAAATGGATAGATACACTCGAAAGCGACTTGTGCGAGTTGGATGAGGGAAGAAGCAGCATACTGCCAGCTTTGAAATTGAGCTACAACCACTTGCCAAAACATCTTAAGCCATGCTTCTTGTACTTTTCCGCATTCCCTAAAGGCCACGAGTTCCAGAAAGACACGATCGTCCGAATGTGGATCGCACACAATTACATCGACCCGAAGGCGAACAAGAGTTTGGAAGAAATAGGCGGAGAGTATTTCGACGAGCTGCAAGGGAGATTTTTATTAGATTCCTTCCGCAAGTACGGCAGAGACATGTACAGAGTGCATGACATGCTCCACGATCTTGCAAAATCAGTTTCCAGGAATGAGATGCTCTGCTACATCTCGAACATGGTTCAGCATCTATACGGCAGCGAGAATCAAATGTCACTCAATTTCCTCTCCGCTGAGAACCCCCCTAAAGCCGTGCGCTCGCTACTAAACTATAGCTTAGACACTGATCTGACTGATTCTCAAATTATATTTTCAAAGTTGGCATGCTTACGGGTGCTTGAATTGAATCTGCATGCACTGAGCGAGTTACCAGATTCAATTGGCCGCCTAAAACACTTGCGCTACCTTTCTGTCATCGGGCGTAAACTGCAGAAGCTACCTGAATTAGTATGCCCTCTTTACAACTTGCAAACGCTCGATCTGCAGCATTGTTCTTCTCTGGTGGAATTACCTGAAGCAATCGGGAACCTTATCAACCTCCGGTACATTCCACTTCGCAGCACGAAAATTGAGAAGTTGCCCGAAACAGTATTTCTGCTTTCCAGCTTGCGGTTTCTTGATCTGAACTCTTGTTACAGACTTAAAGAACTGCCCGGCTGCATAAAACAGCTTACCAGCCTGTGCTCTCTTGGCATCTCTCACACTAAGATTCGCCCCATACCACATGGGCTCGGAATGTTGACTAATCTCCGAAAATTGGAGGCGTCTCTCAAAGGTAAAAGCGATGATAGACACGGAGGATTGGGTGAGTTGAAGAACTTGGTGAAACTCGGAGGAACATTATGCATCTCAGGGCTTGAAAATGTGGTTGATCTAGAGCATGTAAAGAGGATCAATCTTGAAAGCAAAAGAAATTTGAGGAACTTGAAATTGAAGTGGACAAGGCCTGTTACTGAGCATCAAGAAGTTGACAAGAATGGGAATGATAAAGAGGAAGGGCAACTTCATTTGGAAGTGAGTTCGAACGACTTCGAAGAAGCGAATAACAGCAACATAGAAGAAGTACTCGATAAGCTCCAGCCTCATAGAAACATTTCCAAATTGACTATAGATGGATACACTGGTACTAAATTCCCTTGCTGGATGGGCGATCCTTTTGCGCTGTCACAGCTCACCACCCTCTTCCTAACTCAATGCTACAGCAGAGAGACCAATTTCCTTCCACCGTTGGGTCGGCTTCCGTCTCTTACATCTCTCTCTGTGACTGGCGTAGGTGTAGAGAAACTCGGTGATGAGTTTTGCGGAAATAGCGTTGCATTTCCATCGCTCGAGAAGCTCGAATTCAAAGATATGCCGAAGTGGGAGAAGTGGGTTGGAGTGCTTAGCGGAGACTTCCCTCGACTTAAGCAGCTCTCGATAAAGTACTGCCCAAAGCTATGGAAACTCCTGTCGTTCCCCGCCCTTTGTTCTTTCTATATCTACGAATGCGAGAGCCTGAAGTCTCTTTCTTTGTGTCAAGAGCAAGGAAGCCATCCTGCTCTTCAGATATTGAGTATCAAGGGTTGTCAGCAGCTAACATCATTGCTGGGGCTGGACAATCTCCGCAAGATCGAGAAACTGGAGATAAGTGATTGCGGGATTCATGAGCTTGAGCTGTCCCTGCACTCTAAGCTCCAATATGTGCACATCGCTCGCTGCTGGAGGCTCGCTTCAGTAAGCGGCCTGCACACGCTCACTTCCGTCACGAGCTTGCGTTTAGCGTGCTGTCCTCAGCTCCATCTGTCGTGTGACGAAAAGCTCTGCTCCGTGCCTACTCACGTGGAAGTTGTTGATTGTCCCAGGCTCGTAAAATGGTGTCACAAAAATAAATGCGACTACGTTCAGGTAACACTTCCTCTCCTTTTCTGTCTTCTTTTACCCTAGGAATGGTTTCGTAATGTTTTTGTTTCACGTATTGGCTTTTCCTCGAGTTTCTTTTTCACTTAGAGATGAATCTTACAGAACTTCTCTATTGTCAGATTGTTTACAAGCTATATACATTCATGGGTTTACTTCAAACACACGCGCGAGGAAAAGAATTAATGTAGTAGAAATTTTTCCTTGTCACGTCCTTTTCAAAAAGCTGATAGAGTTCGCAAGCTAATGAAACGATACGATAGGAGCAAAAACCAATCAAGAATCATAAACAATACTGAATTCCTTAGCATTCGACTATCTGACTTGGTTTCTGGTGCAATCAGAAAATATCCGCACTCCGAGGACTAACTCTGTCCGACGACGAAGAGATGCCGTCTGCCCTCGCGGCCCACAACCTCCCCTCCGTCGAACATCTATGCATAAAGAACTCCGAGCAGTCGCCGTCCGCATCTCAATCCTACCAATTCTACCGCGGGTTCATTGGTTTCTTCCCTAACGATCCGAACGTCCCGATGCTGGAGAGGCTGGAACTGTCGAATTGCAGAGAAGTTGTTTCGATCGCCGGGCTCAACAGTCTCAATTCGCTGCAGCACTTGCTCATACGGGATTGCCCGGAGCTGCTTTCCTTGCCAGATGAGTGGCTTCCTTCTGCGCTCGACTCTTTCGTGGTCAGAAGCTGCGACAAGCTAACTTCTCTGACGCCGCTGAGCGGAAACCTGCAGGCTTTCCAGGAACTGCAGATTGTGAACTGTCCAAAGCTCACTAGGGTGACCGGGCTGCAGAACATTCGATCGCTGAGCATCTTGATCGCACTCCGGTGTGAGCAGTTGCGCATTTCGCCTGACGAAAGGCTCGGATCCGTTCCACAGAATGTACTAATCAAGGATTGCCCAATGATGACGGAGTGGTGCCTAAGATATTCAATCCCCTATGCCAGGGTAAGTTCCCAGTTCTCGTACTACGTCAAATCTTAAAATGCATGTGCACTTGTGAGTCTCGTCTGTTCTTGCAGTGAGTGGACTACGCTGTGAAGATTCATGATGGCCGCGGCGCAAAACCCAGCAAGACGGAAGTGAGCAATTAGGCCGCGTAGATTCTGAAAAAGTGAGTTATATAGAATTTATTTGTTAGGCCTGCAGAATAAAAGAGTAGAGGTAATAAGAGAGGAGTTAAAGAAAAATAGCAAACCGACCGTCCCTAAAATAAGTGGCAAAATGACAGAGTACTTGGTGGTTGATATCCGAAATTTTAAGTTCGAATTCTAGTTGATTCACATTTTCAGCTTAGTTTATTTCTAAATGAAATAAATGAAACGAATAGCGTACTATCTAGGCCTTTTTGCATAAAAAATCTATTTATTTTGGGCTTTTGCAAAATCTGATCACCTTTTTCGTTTTTGCAGATTCGGTTCGCTTTTTCAGCAAACCGACCAAAATATTCTTATTACTTTTTCGTTTTTGCGGAGCGGGCGGCCAGATTCGCAGATAGGACGTAAAACGCGGACCGCACAGCCGCGGGTCTGGCGGGGAGGACGACCCGATATCCGCTCACCCGGTTACAAATACTCCTGGACCGGTCAAGCCCAACGGGGCCCGTCTACCACCGAATGGCAGCCCACCAGACCATCCCGAG
>NW_017891208.1:0-9890 GCF_001540865.1 Ananas comosus
CGACAACATTAGACTACTCAGTTGCGCCCTAACAGTATAACTTTGCAGGAGTACCTTTTTTCTCATTCAATCAATAAAGTGTAAAAGCTAATTATATTGTTCTATTATTCCTCGAGATTGTTAACTTAGAACGAATCGTTTTCAACCTTCACAAAGAACCAAGACGGAAAAACATTAGACTGCTTAGTTGCGCCCACTAACAGTATAAAAAAAAATTGATGCAACGTGTACTTTCTTCGTCATTCAATCGAATTGAGAGCAAAAGCTAATTATATTGTTCCTTTAAGCCTACGCGAGGGTAAAATTGGAACTAATCTTTGTCGAACCTTCACAAGCAACCAAAACCGGAACAATATTAGACTACTCAGTTGCGCCTAACGTATAACTTTGAACGAGTACTTTATTCTCATCTATCGGGAACAAAGAGTAAAAGCTAATATCTATTGTTCTATTATGCACCTGAGAATGTAAATTGGAACGAAGTGATGTCTATTTTCAGGGAAGATAGAAAACTGGAACAACATTAGCTACTCAGTTGCGCAGCTAACGTATAAAATTTTGCAAGCGAGTACTTTTTCTCATTCAATCGAACAAAGGGAGTAAAGCTAATTATATTGTTTCGTATTATGCCCCGAGATTGCATAATTCTAGAACGAACGATGTTTCAACGTTGAAAAGACACCAGAACTCCAAAACCACTATTAGACTACTTCAGTTGCCCCCTAACAGTATAACTTTGCAACGAGGTCTTTTTTCATTCAATCGAACCAAAGGAGTAAACGTAATTATATTGGGTCTATATATTCCGCCAGAGAGTGTTAATTTAGAACGGAATCGACTGTCGAATGGTTGACAAGAACCAAAACGGAAACAACATTAGACTACTCTGTTGCGCGCTAACAGTATAACTTTGCAACGATATACTTTTCTCATCAATCGAAAAAGAGTAAAAGCTAATTATACTCGTTCGATATGCCTCTGGACTGTAAATTTGGAACAAATCGTTCTTCACCTTCAAAGAACCAAAAATCGGAACAACATTAGACTTCGAGTTGGCCGCCAAACGGGCAAAATTTGCAACGAGTAACTTTTTCTCATTCAATCGAACATAAGAGTAAAAGCTTACATTAAATTGGTTCTATTAATGCCTCGAGAGTGTAAACTTTGGAAAGATATGGATGTCAACGTTGAACAAGAACAAAAAGCCGGAACAACTTAGATTACTCAGTTGCGCCCTTAACAGTATAACTTTGCAACGGAGTAGACTTTTTGTCTCATTTCAATCGAACAAGTGTAAAAGCTACAATTATATTGTTCTATTATTCCTCCGAGATTGTTACTTAAACGATCGTTTTCAACCTTCACAAGAATCAAACACACGGAAACATCTATGACTGCTTAGTTGCGCACCTAACGTAATTAAATTTGCAACGAGTACTTTTTCTCATTCAATCGAATTAGAGAGCAAAAGTTTAATCTATATTGTTCCTTTAATGGGCCAGTCCGGGAGGGTAAATTGGAACGAATCGTTGTCAACCCTTCACAAGAAACCAAAACCGGAACCAATATTAGACTACTCAGTTGCGCTCCTAACAGTATAACTTCGCAACGAGTACTTTTTCTCATTAATCGAACAAAGAGTAAAAGCTAATTATCTTAATCTTTATGCCAGGATTGTTAACTTTAGACGAATCGCCTGTTCCAATGTTCACACGAACAACAAGGCCGGAACAACATTAGACTTACTCAGTTGCGCACCCTAACATATAACCTTTGCAACCATACTTACATCTCTCCCTCATTCTATCGAACATAAGAGTAAAAGCTGAACTGAATATATTGTTCTACTACTGCCTCAGGAGAGTGTAAATTTGGAACGGGATCGAATGCACCTTCACAAGAATCAAAACCGGGACAACATTAGACAAGTCAGTTGTGCCTAATTAGTATAAATGTTTGTACGAGTACTTTTTCTCATTACAAATCTAAAAAAGAGTAAAATCTTAATTAATATATTCTTATTATGCCAGCGAGAGTGCTAAATTTGGAACAAAAATTATGGTCCAACCTTCACAAGAACCAAAAAACCGGAACAACATTTAGACACTCAGTTGCGCCCGTAACCGGATATACTTTGAACGAGTACTTTTTCTCAATCAATCGACAAAAGAGTAAAACCTATAATTATAATATGATTCTATATGGCCGCCGGAGAGTGTAAATTTGGAACAAATTTGATGTCAAACCTGTTCACAAGAACAAAAACCGGAACAAATTAGAAAACTCAGTTGCGCCATAACAGTATAAGCTTTGCAACGAAGTACTTTTTTCAAAATCAATCGAACAAAGAGTAAAAAGCTAATTCTATTGTTCTATGTTATGCACTTGAGAATGTAAATTCGGAACAAGCGAGTGTCGTATTTTCAGAAGATAGACAAACTGGAACCAACAGTAGTTGTCACTGCCCGAGACCGCTCCCGAAATTTTTGGTCCGGTTCGCGGGGCACCGCGACAGCCGCCGAACGGACGCGTTTCCCCTGTCGCGGAACAGGAGAGCTCCCCTGGTACGTTCCTAGGGCGTCGCCAATCCAAAACAAGTGTCACATTACAAAAGATTCCAGACCAGGGAACAGTACTCAGCAAACAGAATTGCAATCAGGAACGGTATCAGATCCAACAGTTAAAAACACAATACCTAATGATATTTACGACAGCATTCACATTACGATGCACATTCATTACATTCAACTTCCTGAATACCAATTAAGTTATTAAACATTTATTTTTTACAGACATTGATAATTTTGCTGTGCTTTTTTTCTATACCTAAGCTAGTCGACGCCGGGGTGCTGGCGAGCTCTGGCCTCTGGGGTAGGGCGCCTATCTAATGGGAGTACGCCCTTGCCATCGGCGCCGCCGCGCCGCTCACGTCGCGAACCTTTAAACCCCAAAGAACAGGCGTGGGGGTGGAACCAACTCCATGGGGTTTCCCAGTGCGGTTAAGCCACCCGAAGGGAGGAGCGTCGAACAACAGGTCCAAGGGAAGGCAAATACAAGTTAGGTCCAATAAGACAGATAGATAAATGTATACTCATAATATTCATGCAACTAACTATTACACTTGGCGTTGTTGCCTCACAACTGCAATGATGCATGCTATTACCTGGCAACCAGGAACGGTTGGAACGCTGCGCCTAGTGAGATGATTATGTTGATTCTGACGATTCAATCTCGCTAATCTTAAGCTCATGTCATCCAACTCTAAGGTGTTCCCGCTAACTGCTAGGTTAACAATCTACCACTAGCCTCAAGGTTCTATTCTACCTTATTCCGTCAAGCCACCCGACTCGCCTCGAGTCCAATCAACAGGGATAAATCCGCGCTCTGGCCCGGGCTCGAGGTGAGCAGGAATCCTGTCGCATTGCACCTCAGCCTGCAAGCCAAAGAAAGCCACCATCGGCCAACGGTCCGCTGCCGAAGGGTCCGTGCACCGTGGTCAGGGATTCGCGCCAGTGGGAGAAGGAAACATAGCCACGTACACCCATAGCTCTGAGATCCCCGACTAACGGGAGAGGAGGAATATGCCACGTTCCACCCTAGGCGCATCTCCCTATTCATTGCTTAGTCTATATTCCTCAAGTAGTTCTTTCCGGTGGGAAAGAGGAACATCGCGGCATTACACCGCCGGTCCAGAACTATATGAGTTCACTCCGAGTACTGAGATTCCGGATATCGACTCCACAAGTCCGCAAGGGTCCATATCCACGCCTAATACTCATTGAACCCTATCTTCGGGTCCAATGCACTTTCCACCTAGTTCCAACTGCACTCTAGGATCTTAATTGCCTCCATTTCACAACTAGTTTACTTTAACTCTAGGTTCCATTCGTCGACCTAATGTCTCTTTAACCACTAGGTAGACTGCCTGAAGCACTGAGAATCGCCGACTCTTAGGATTCATACTCAACCTATGTTCTTTAACACTAGGTTAGGTGACCCACTCGTTATTTTATCCTAGTTTAAATACTCTAGATGTCGATGTATCTATGCCGACCTTGATGTTATGTAACCACTAGGGTTAATGCCAACTCGATCTACTTGATGTCCTTACTTGTACTTATCAAGGTATTCTACAGTTCATCACTAATTAATATTTAGTATCAACTACCATGCATCATCTTGCAGTTTTATCACATGGACAATGCACTTCTTAACATTATGTATTATGTCTATCATGGCCTCTCCTAGCATCATGTACCATGCAATTCAGCTAGACAATGAGTATTCTACAGCATACTTAATATTCCATGTATTATGGCACTATATTTCTCATTACGTCACTATGCATTAATCTATTATTGGCCTCATTTACATTCATTATGCACTCAACGGCTGGATTCTTAATCATCTTAGACATAAAGGGCGACCTAGCGCATCATCGGTAAACACAACCCCACCTTAAACTTCGCCGTTCCGGAGCTTGCTCGTCGACCTCGACACTTGCAATCGGCCTCCCGCGGCACTCGGCACCCGTTTGGGCCCGATCTCACAGTTGCTCTCCAAGAGCGGGTCGCTTCGCCGTTTCAAGTGCTAACGATCTTCGCCGTTATGATGCTCGGGACCCAATTTCACAATTCATGGACGTCGCCTCGGCCTTCCAGGCGGAAACGAAGCTCCAAGCGTCCGTTTCTTCAATATCTTTGCAACAGCTCGTCGGATTGCCGAATCGTCTTCGCCAACGTGTTTCGTTACGTATCAATTAGGTTTACGAAGGGTCAATTGAGATCAAACCCCACTATTTCTTAAAACCCCATTTTGAGCCCTAGTTTGCGACTACGGCAAAATACTCCAAATAAATCTCTAGATTCATGCATTAATCTACTCATAAGCATGCTAGGATTCCATCTAAACCATTCTTAGAGTGTATTAACCAAACCCTAAGAAATCACCATTAAAGAGCTTCCAAGAAGCTTACCTCCTAAAGCCTCTCCAAGCACAAGGAAGGAATGAAGAAGATGGAAAGCTCTTCCTCTTCTTCTTCTTCTTCTTCTTCCTCTTCTCCTTCTTCTTCTTCTTCTTTTCTTCTATTTCGTTTAGAGAGAGAGAGGGGTGGCGTTGGGGTTGAAACGGTGAGGGAAAGAGAGAGAGAGAGGTTCTACTCCTCTCTATACACTTAACCCATGCAACATTTGCAGGAAAACCCCTCAACAAAGCCACTCTTGCAACAGCCCGAACTGGGCATTTTCGGGGTTCGGGAACCGGTCTCTACATGAGGGACCAGTCTCTGAGAGACCGGTCTCCCTACCTGGGACCGGTCCCAGAGAGACCTCCAGCCGAGACTTAGCCAATTTTCAGCTTCGTCCGTTTTCGCTCCGTTTTCGCCCGTTTTCGTTCATTTGACCTCCGATTCGTCTCAAATCGAACCGAGACTCTCCAAACATGTTTTCAAACATGTTTTCATCATCTTTCCATCCTCGCTAATGCCGGATTTAGCTCACAGCCCAATTTAGCCTTTCGGGTCCCGTTTCCGCGCCTACGCGCACCGAAACGCTCGATAGCTCCCGAACTTCACCGAACTTCACCGAAACCATTCAAATGGCTCTCTAATCGAATGTACACCATAACTCAATAGTTTTAGAAGTCCGGTACCTTACAAGTAGACTACACAGTTGCGCCCTAACAGTATAAATTTGCAACGAGTACTTTTTCTCATTCAATCGAATAAAGAGTAAAAGCTAATTATATTGTTCTATTATGCCCCGAGATTGTTAATTTAGAACGAATCGATGTCAACGTTGAAAAGAACCAAATCCGGAACAACATTAGACTACTCAGTTGCGCCCTAACAATATAACTTCGCAACGAGTACTTTTTCTCATTCAATCGAACAAAGAGTAAAAGCTAATTATATTGGTCTATTATGCTCCGAGAGTGTTAATTTTGAACGAATCGATGTCAATGTTGACAAGAACCAAAATCGGAACAATATTAGACTACTCAGTTGCGCCCTAACAGTATAACATTGCAACGAGTACTTTTTCTCATTCAATCGAAAAAAGTATAAAAGCTAATTATATCGTTCTATTATGCCTCTGGAGTGTAAATTTGGAACAAATCGTTGTCAACCTTCACAAGAACCAAAACCGGAACAACATTAGACTTCTCAGTTGCGCCCTAGACAGCATAAACTTCGCATAACGATACACTTTTTTCTCATCCAATCGAACAAAAGTAAAAGCTTAAATGTTCTAATCCGTCGAGAGGTAAATTTGAGAAATAATCATGTCGAACGTTGACAAGAACAAACGAACACATTGACTACTCATTGTCGCCCTAACATATAACTTTGCAACGATACTTTTCTCAAATGTCAATCGAACAAAGAGTAAAAGCTAATTATATTTTACTATATGCCTCGAATTGTACTTAAAAAATCGTTCACCTTCACAAAACGTCTAAGACCGAGACAACATTAGATCCTGCTTATATCGCTCCTAGAACAGATAACTTTGCAGACCAGTACTTTTCGCATTCTACTCGAACAAAGAGAAAAGCTAATTATAAGTCCTATCTATGCCTCGAGAAGTTGAAATTGAACGCTAATCGATTCAACCTTAAAAAAAATCAACCGAACAAACATTAACTATCAGTTGTGCCCTAAAAATAGTTTAAATTGTTACATACTTTTCTCATCAACAAAAAAAAGAGTAAACTAATTCATATTATCCTATTATGCCCCGAGAGTGTAAATTTGAAACAAATTGATGAACAACTCTTCACAAGACCAAAACCGAACAACATTAGACCCACCCAGTTGCGCCTAACAAAAACTTTGCACGATACTTTCCTCATCCAATCGAACAAATATAAACCCGTAAATAGAGCCTATTATCCCGAGAGTGTAAATGACCAAATTGATGTCAACCATTACACAAAACCAAAATCGTAACAACATAACCACTCATGCGCCTAACATATAACTTTGGCAACGAGTACCTTTTCTCAATCAATCGACAAAAGATTAAAAGCCTAATTCTATTGTCTAATAATGCTCTGGAGCAAGTAATGGTAAGTAAGCGGATGCTTATGTTCAGAAGTATAAAAACTGAATCAGACATTAGACTACTCAGTCCCCCTATAACGATAGAATTTGCAACGAGTACTTTTCCCATTCACATCGAACAAAGAAATTCCTATTACCTATGAAATTATGGAAAACAATTGATGTCAACCTTACATAAGAACCATTGCCTAAAACCGGAAACAACAAAGACACCAGTTCGCCCTAAACACAGTATATGACTTTGCAACGATACCGCCTTTCCATCAATCGAATAAAGATGTAAAACCTAATATATGTGATTCTGCCCCGAATGCAAATGGTTTAAGAACGAATCGATGTCAACGGTTGACAAGATACCAAAACAGAACAACATTGACTAGCTCACGGCGCCCTAAACATTATAACCTTGCAACGAGTACCGTTCTGTCATATCGAGACAAAGAGTAAAATACTAATTATATGTCTAGTTATGCCCAGAAATTGTATTTACGCAACAATCGATTTTCAACGGAAAAAACCAAAACCGAACATCACATTGACTACTCAGTTCGCATAAACAGTATAACTTTACAACGATACCTTCTCATCAATCGCAACAAAGGCGATAAAGCTTTAATTTTATAGTTGCCTATTATCCCACAGTGTTAATTTAGAACACGTAATAGATGTCCAATATTCGACAAAACTGCAAAATCCGAACAACGTAGACACTTATTGCGCCTATCCAGTATAGGTACTTTTCGAGATATGTCACGCCCAACCGCATAACTAACCGAAAACAGTGCCATTTGGTCATTTCGAGGGCAGCGTGCGTGATGCGGAACAGGACTGCAGTCCGTCGCTCTCGCCCAGGCTAAGCAACCTGAATTGTGGTACAACAAGTCACCCAAGGAAAAACAACTTGCAGCATACAAATCAGCTACGAAAACGAAAGCACAAACAGATGCTACAACCAACTAAGCAAGCGATACAATTAAACCATATCAAGATAAAAAGAAGAAACGTTAAACTATTGAAACATTATTGAAACATTAACCTTTCGGATATCATTAAACATTTAATCCTTAATACAAATCGGCATCCTTCCCCAAAATAAATATAACTCAAACTCCCAAAACTCACCCTATACCAACATCTACTCTCATAGTGAACAAAAAGTACAGGTAGAGCAATGCGAGTAAAAATAAAAATAACTACCAACCGCCACCCTTGCGCTAAGCCTTGCTCGCATCCTCCAGCTCATCGGGCGCCTTCCGAGCTAGTACCTCAACGAGGGTTAAACTACGAGAGTGCGCCAGTGGATTCGTCCACAGCCGACTTGTGCAGGCTTGCCGCCAGATTCTACTGCACAGATTCTTTAAGCAGCATAGAGAATATATATTAGTAATATCATACTAAACTAAAACTGAACTAAACAGGTAATGGAACGTAATATCACTATCTCAATCTATATCATGATGCAGAAGAATAATAAACTGGTATTAACATCTAGTAACATCTATCAACAGCTATCATAGTAACTATAATCTAATCGACAGGAAGCAAAGGTAACAAAGAACAATGAAATAGCTACTATAATACAATTATGTAAACCAATGGGTAACCCATCTCGCAAGTATAGCAAATTAAACACATAGGTCCACAACCAAAGCTTCACATGAACCTCCGAGGGAATGCCTACTGACAATCCCATAACCTGTGGATAACAAGTCGGCATCCGACTGCAGCAAGCTCGCTCCTGTCTAGTGACCCCCCTAACTCCGGAGCGCACGAACTTGAAGCGGACAAACCCAACCTACGCAAAGACAGGCAAGTGAGCATGATCAAGCTCCACGACATAAACCTTTAGGGAATATACAATACATCAATAACTCTTGACCCACTCAATATCCAACCAACACTAATCTAGATCATCTCAATAAACAATCAAAACATTGCCACTCCGTCATAGTTTCTAAAGATGCCACTCGTTCTTTAAACCATCAACAATAGTAATCTAAACATTATAAGGTCTAATCATCTCAATAGTTTGAAAATCTCATAATTAAACTCGAATCATATTAATCCATGCATACATTTATAAATCATTCAATCAACCATATCATAGCTAATAGCAGCAAATGAAGCAATAAATTAATCTTAACACCTATAAGAACATGTACAATATCAATTCTGATCAATATTTACATACTAACTAGCCCTATACTTCGATGAGCACTCCCCCACCTTAGGTTATCCGAAAACACTCCGAGACCGCTCTCGTCTAGCTCTGTCGCCGCGCTTAATTTTGTTGGATAGCATTAAACCCTAAAAGCCACTTCGCAAAAATAGGATATCTTCGCCGCGATTTCGTATCGACTAATACCGCTTTCGTTCCTACGCATTTATCAAGGCATAAAAAATTAGGTTCAACCCCTCAAAAGATCAACCCTAATATTAGCAAAATTCCAAAATCAAGCCCTAGTTTAGCACCCATGGAAGGCATGGGTCTAGCTTCATTGTGAGCTAAACCAATATCTCTAAGCTCATTAGTTCCATTGAACCATTTAAATACGCAACCAAGACTCTCATAAAACAACCCAAGATACCATGAAAGAGTTGAGGCTTACCTCTAGGTTTGCTCCAAAGCAAGCCTAACCAAGAATGAAGGAGACGAAAAGAGCGTTCTTTCGTCTTCTCCTTGCTTTCTTATTTCCTCCTTCCTTCCTTTTTCCTCCTCTTCTCTCTTCTCCTTCTTCTTCCGTTAGAAGAAGAGCATGAGAGGAAAGAGCTGATGAGTGAGAGGAATGGCCGAGAAAGGAGGGTTAAGTCCTCTATGTAATATAAG
>NW_017891208.1:9915-22791 GCF_001540865.1 Ananas comosus
CGACAACATTAGACTACTCAGTTGCGCCCTAACAGTATAACTTTGCAGGAGTACCTTTTTTCTCATTCAATCAATAAAGTGTAAAAGCTAATTATATTGTTCTATTATTCCTCGAGATTGTTAACTTAGAACGAATCGTTTTCAACCTTCACAAAGAACCAAGACGGAAAAACATTAGACTGCTTAGTTGCGCCCACTAACAGTATAAAAAAAAATTGATGCAACGTGTACTTTCTTCGTCATTCAATCGAATTGAGAGCAAAAGCTAATTATATTGTTCCTTTAAGCCTACGCGAGGGTAAAATTGGAACTAATCTTTGTCGAACCTTCACAAGCAACCAAAACCGGAACAATATTAGACTACTCAGTTGCGCCTAACGTATAACTTTGAACGAGTACTTTATTCTCATCTATCGGGAACAAAGAGTAAAAGCTAATATCTATTGTTCTATTATGCACCTGAGAATGTAAATTGGAACGAAGTGATGTCTATTTTCAGGGAAGATAGAAAACTGGAACAACATTAGCTACTCAGTTGCGCAGCTAACGTATAAAATTTTGCAAGCGAGTACTTTTTCTCATTCAATCGAACAAAGGGAGTAAAGCTAATTATATTGTTTCGTATTATGCCCCGAGATTGCATAATTCTAGAACGAACGATGTTTCAACGTTGAAAAGACACCAGAACTCCAAAACCACTATTAGACTACTTCAGTTGCCCCCTAACAGTATAACTTTGCAACGAGGTCTTTTTTCATTCAATCGAACCAAAGGAGTAAACGTAATTATATTGGGTCTATATATTCCGCCAGAGAGTGTTAATTTAGAACGGAATCGACTGTCGAATGGTTGACAAGAACCAAAACGGAAACAACATTAGACTACTCTGTTGCGCGCTAACAGTATAACTTTGCAACGATATACTTTTCTCATCAATCGAAAAAGAGTAAAAGCTAATTATACTCGTTCGATATGCCTCTGGACTGTAAATTTGGAACAAATCGTTCTTCACCTTCAAAGAACCAAAAATCGGAACAACATTAGACTTCGAGTTGGCCGCCAAACGGGCAAAATTTGCAACGAGTAACTTTTTCTCATTCAATCGAACATAAGAGTAAAAGCTTACATTAAATTGGTTCTATTAATGCCTCGAGAGTGTAAACTTTGGAAAGATATGGATGTCAACGTTGAACAAGAACAAAAAGCCGGAACAACTTAGATTACTCAGTTGCGCCCTTAACAGTATAACTTTGCAACGGAGTAGACTTTTTGTCTCATTTCAATCGAACAAGTGTAAAAGCTACAATTATATTGTTCTATTATTCCTCCGAGATTGTTACTTAAACGATCGTTTTCAACCTTCACAAGAATCAAACACACGGAAACATCTATGACTGCTTAGTTGCGCACCTAACGTAATTAAATTTGCAACGAGTACTTTTTCTCATTCAATCGAATTAGAGAGCAAAAGTTTAATCTATATTGTTCCTTTAATGGGCCAGTCCGGGAGGGTAAATTGGAACGAATCGTTGTCAACCCTTCACAAGAAACCAAAACCGGAACCAATATTAGACTACTCAGTTGCGCTCCTAACAGTATAACTTCGCAACGAGTACTTTTTCTCATTAATCGAACAAAGAGTAAAAGCTAATTATCTTAATCTTTATGCCAGGATTGTTAACTTTAGACGAATCGCCTGTTCCAATGTTCACACGAACAACAAGGCCGGAACAACATTAGACTTACTCAGTTGCGCACCCTAACATATAACCTTTGCAACCATACTTACATCTCTCCCTCATTCTATCGAACATAAGAGTAAAAGCTGAACTGAATATATTGTTCTACTACTGCCTCAGGAGAGTGTAAATTTGGAACGGGATCGAATGCACCTTCACAAGAATCAAAACCGGGACAACATTAGACAAGTCAGTTGTGCCTAATTAGTATAAATGTTTGTACGAGTACTTTTTCTCATTACAAATCTAAAAAAGAGTAAAATCTTAATTAATATATTCTTATTATGCCAGCGAGAGTGCTAAATTTGGAACAAAAATTATGGTCCAACCTTCACAAGAACCAAAAAACCGGAACAACATTTAGACACTCAGTTGCGCCCGTAACCGGATATACTTTGAACGAGTACTTTTTCTCAATCAATCGACAAAAGAGTAAAACCTATAATTATAATATGATTCTATATGGCCGCCGGAGAGTGTAAATTTGGAACAAATTTGATGTCAAACCTGTTCACAAGAACAAAAACCGGAACAAATTAGAAAACTCAGTTGCGCCATAACAGTATAAGCTTTGCAACGAAGTACTTTTTTCAAAATCAATCGAACAAAGAGTAAAAAGCTAATTCTATTGTTCTATGTTATGCACTTGAGAATGTAAATTCGGAACAAGCGAGTGTCGTATTTTCAGAAGATAGACAAACTGGAACCAACAGTAGTTGTCACTGCCCGAGACCGCTCCCGAAATTTTTGGTCCGGTTCGCGGGGCACCGCGACAGCCGCCGAACGGACGCGTTTCCCCTGTCGCGGAACAGGAGAGCTCCCCTGGTACGTTCCTAGGGCGTCGCCAATCCAAAACAAGTGTCACATTACAAAAGATTCCAGACCAGGGAACAGTACTCAGCAAACAGAATTGCAATCAGGAACGGTATCAGATCCAACAGTTAAAAACACAATACCTAATGATATTTACGACAGCATTCACATTACGATGCACATTCATTACATTCAACTTCCTGAATACCAATTAAGTTATTAAACATTTATTTTTTACAGACATTGATAATTTTGCTGTGCTTTTTTTCTATACCTAAGCTAGTCGACGCCGGGGTGCTGGCGAGCTCTGGCCTCTGGGGTAGGGCGCCTATCTAATGGGAGTACGCCCTTGCCATCGGCGCCGCCGCGCCGCTCACGTCGCGAACCTTTAAACCCCAAAGAACAGGCGTGGGGGTGGAACCAACTCCATGGGGTTTCCCAGTGCGGTTAAGCCACCCGAAGGGAGGAGCGTCGAACAACAGGTCCAAGGGAAGGCAAATACAAGTTAGGTCCAATAAGACAGATAGATAAATGTATACTCATAATATTCATGCAACTAACTATTACACTTGGCGTTGTTGCCTCACAACTGCAATGATGCATGCTATTACCTGGCAACCAGGAACGGTTGGAACGCTGCGCCTAGTGAGATGATTATGTTGATTCTGACGATTCAATCTCGCTAATCTTAAGCTCATGTCATCCAACTCTAAGGTGTTCCCGCTAACTGCTAGGTTAACAATCTACCACTAGCCTCAAGGTTCTATTCTACCTTATTCCGTCAAGCCACCCGACTCGCCTCGAGTCCAATCAACAGGGATAAATCCGCGCTCTGGCCCGGGCTCGAGGTGAGCAGGAATCCTGTCGCATTGCACCTCAGCCTGCAAGCCAAAGAAAGCCACCATCGGCCAACGGTCCGCTGCCGAAGGGTCCGTGCACCGTGGTCAGGGATTCGCGCCAGTGGGAGAAGGAAACATAGCCACGTACACCCATAGCTCTGAGATCCCCGACTAACGGGAGAGGAGGAATATGCCACGTTCCACCCTAGGCGCATCTCCCTATTCATTGCTTAGTCTATATTCCTCAAGTAGTTCTTTCCGGTGGGAAAGAGGAACATCGCGGCATTACACCGCCGGTCCAGAACTATATGAGTTCACTCCGAGTACTGAGATTCCGGATATCGACTCCACAAGTCCGCAAGGGTCCATATCCACGCCTAATACTCATTGAACCCTATCTTCGGGTCCAATGCACTTTCCACCTAGTTCCAACTGCACTCTAGGATCTTAATTGCCTCCATTTCACAACTAGTTTACTTTAACTCTAGGTTCCATTCGTCGACCTAATGTCTCTTTAACCACTAGGTAGACTGCCTGAAGCACTGAGAATCGCCGACTCTTAGGATTCATACTCAACCTATGTTCTTTAACACTAGGTTAGGTGACCCACTCGTTATTTTATCCTAGTTTAAATACTCTAGATGTCGATGTATCTATGCCGACCTTGATGTTATGTAACCACTAGGGTTAATGCCAACTCGATCTACTTGATGTCCTTACTTGTACTTATCAAGGTATTCTACAGTTCATCACTAATTAATATTTAGTATCAACTACCATGCATCATCTTGCAGTTTTATCACATGGACAATGCACTTCTTAACATTATGTATTATGTCTATCATGGCCTCTCCTAGCATCATGTACCATGCAATTCAGCTAGACAATGAGTATTCTACAGCATACTTAATATTCCATGTATTATGGCACTATATTTCTCATTACGTCACTATGCATTAATCTATTATTGGCCTCATTTACATTCATTATGCACTCAACGGCTGGATTCTTAATCATCTTAGACATAAAGGGCGACCTAGCGCATCATCGGTAAACACAACCCCACCTTAAACTTCGCCGTTCCGGAGCTTGCTCGTCGACCCACTTGCAATCGGTCCCTCCGCGGCACTCGGCACCCGTTTGGGCCCGAGTCTCACAGATTGCTTTCAAGAGCGGTCGCTTCGCCCGTTTCAAGTCGCTAACGATCTTGGCCGTAGTATGATGCTCGGGACCCAATTTCACAAATTCATGGAACGTCGCCTCGGAACCATTCCAGGCGGGGGACAACCGAAGCTAGCCAAGCGTCCGTTCTTCAATATGCTTTGCAAGCAGGCTCGTTCGGCATTGCCGAATCGTCTGTTCGCCAACGTGTCTTGTTACGTAATCAATTAGGTTTACGAAGGGGTCAATCTGAGATCAAACCCCACCTATTTCTTAAAACCCCTTTGGCCCTAGTTCGCGGACTACGGCAACAATACCTCCACAATAAATCCGTAGATTCATGCATGTAACTCTACTCATAAGCCATGCTAGGCATCGCATCTAAAACCAATTTCTTAGAGCGTTTAACCGAAACACCTAAGAAATCACATTAAAAGCTTGCAGAAGCTTACTCGCTAACGCCTCCTCGCGAAGCACAAGGAAGGAATGAAGAAGATGGAAGCTCTTCCTCTTCTTTCTTCTTCTCTTCCTCCTCTCGTTCTTCTTCTTCTTCTTTTCTTCTATTGTTATGGAGGGAGATAGGAGGTGGGCGGTTGGGGTTGAAAGGTGAGGCGACAAGACGAGGAGGCGAGAGAGGCTTCTTACTCCTCATCTATACAACTGTAACCCATGCAACCGGGATTGGCAGGAAAACCTCAACAGACAAGCCACTCTGCTGCAAACACGCGGAACTGGGCAGTTTCGGGGTTCGGAACGGTGTGCTACATGAGGGCCGAGTCTCTGGTGAGATCGGTCTCCCTACCTGGACCGCGGTCCCCAGAGAGACCTCCCAGCCGGAGGACTTGCCAGTTTGTAGCTTCGTCGGTTTTCGCTCCGTTCTGGCCCCGTTTTCGTTGGATTGACCTCCGATCTCGTCTTAATCGAACCGAGACCTCTCCACACAATGTTATTCGCAAAGCATGTTTTCCATACTTATCCATCCTCGCTAAGCCGGATGTTTGTAGCTCACAGGCCGAATTTTAGCCCATTAGTCGGGTTCCCGTTTCCGCGCCTACGCGCACCGAAACGCATCGATAGCTCACCGAACTTCCACCAACTTACACCGAAGCCATTCAACAATGGCTCTTACGATCGAGATGTACACCATAAAGCTCAACTAGTTTTAGAAGTCGGTACTGTACAAGTAAGACATTACACAGTTGCGCCCCTCTAAACAGTATAATTTGCAACGGAGTACTTTTCTCATTCAATCGAATAAAAGAGTTAAACGCTAATTCATATTGTTTCTATTATGACCCGAGATTGCTAATTTAGAGACGAGCCATCGGATGTCGAAGCGTTGTGAAGAAGAGCCAAATCCGGAACAACATTAACTCTCAGTTGCGACCTAACAGCGTATAACTTCGGCAAAGATACTTTTTCTCATTCAATCGAACAAGAAGAGTAAAGAAGCTACATTATATTGGGTATCTAGTTGTATCCGGGGAGAGTGTTAATTTTGAACGACGATCGATGTCAATGTTGACGAAGAACAAAATAGTAAACATATTAGACCTACTCAGTTCGCTCCTAACAGTTATAACGTTGCAACGGGAGTATACTTTTTCTCATTCAATCGAAAAAGGTATAAAAGCTATTATAATCGTTCTATTATGCCTCTGGAGTGTAAATTTGGAACAAATCGTTGTCAACCTTCACAAGACCCAAAACCGGAACAAACATTAGACTTCTCAGTTGCGCCCTAACAGCATAAATTTGCAACGAAGTACTTTTTCTCATTCATCCGAACAAAGAGTTAAAAAGCTATTAAATTGTTCTATTTGCCTCGAGAGTGTAATTTGGAAAGAATCCGATGTCAACGTTGCAAGAACAAAAACCGGAACAACATTGGGACTCACTCAGTTGGCCCTAACAGTATAACTTTGCAACGAGTACTTTTCTTTCATTCAATCGAACAAAAGAGTAAAGCTAATTATTATTTTTCCATTATGCTCGGAGATTGTTAACTTAGAACCGAATCGTTGTTCAACCTTCACAAGACAAGAACACGGAAAAAATTAAGACTGCTTAGTTGGCCCTACAGTATAACTTTCCAACCAGTACTTTTTCGACATTCTAATCGAACAAAGAGTAAAAAGCTAATCGTATATAGTATCTACTAATTGCCAGAGGAGTGATAAATTTGGAACGCAAATCGATGTCACTATTTACAAAAATCAAACACCGCGGAACAACATTAGACTACGTCAGTCTTGCCTTAATCAATAGTATAGAATTTGTTACGAGTAACTTTTTCTCATTCAAGATCGACAAAAAAAGAGTAAAACTAATTATATTATTCTATTATGCCACCGGGAGTGTTAAATTTAGGAACAAATCTGGGATTGGACAGACCTCTCACAAGAACCAAAAACCCGGAACAACAGTTAGACACTTCAGTTGCCGCCTAATAGCTATAACTTTTGCAACGATACTTTTTTCCTAACTCAGAAGATCGAACAAAGAGTAAAACCTGAATTATATGATTCATACTTAATGCGCGAGAGTGTAAATTGGAAACAAATTGATGTCAACCTTACACAAGGAACCAAAATACGGACAACATTTAGACCACTCAGTTAGCGCACCTAACAGATAATAACTTTGGCAACGAGTACTTTTTCTCAATCATGCGAACAAAGAAGTTAAAAGCTAATTCTATGTGTTCTACTTATGCTCTGAGAATGTAAAATTAAGGAAGGAAGCGATGTCTATGTTCAGAAGATAGAAAAACTGGAACCACCACACCATTAAGTACCTCAGTTGCGCGCCTTACCGTATAAATTTGCAAAGCGAGTCGTTTTTCTGCTTCAATCGAACAAAGAGTTAAACATGTTCTATTATGCCCCTTGAGAGTGATAAATTTGGAACGAATGATGTCAACCTTTACAAAGACACCAAAACCCGTAACACAATAGACTATCAGTTGCGCCTAACAGTATAACTTTGCAACGGTACCTTTTCTCATATCAACTGACATAAAGAGTAAAGCTATAATATTGTCTATTCTGCCCCGAGATTGCTAATTAGAACGAAATCGATAGTCAACGTTGACAAGAACTCAAAAACAGGAACAACATTGGAACTACTCAGTTGCGCCCTAACAGTATAACTTTGCAACGAGTACCTTTTCTCGTTCAATCGAACAAAGAGTAAAAGCTAATTATATTGTTCTATTATGCCCCGAGATTGTTAATTTAGAACGAATCGATGTCAACGTTGAAAAGAACCAAAACCGGAACAACATTAGACTACTCAGTTGCGCATAAACAGTATAACTTTACAACGAGTACTTTTTCTCATTCAATCGAACAAAGAGTAAAAGCTAATTATATTGGTCTATTATGCCCCGAGCGTGTTAATTTAGAACGAATCGATGTCAATATTGACAAGAACCAAAACCGGAACAACGTTAGACTACTTAGTTGCGCCCTAACAGTATAACTTTGCGACGAGTATGTCACGCCCCCAACCGCACTACCCGAAAACAGTGCCAATTTGGTCCATTTCGAGGGCAGCGTGCGTGATGCCGAACGGACGGAGTTTCCTCGGCTCGCCCAAGGCTAAGCAACTGATTGTGTACAACAAGTCCCCAGGAAAAACAACTTGCATCCATACACAATCAACTACGAAACGAAAGCACAAACAGTGCTACAACCAACTAGAGCAAGCGATACAAGTAAACCATACAAGTATACAAAAGAGAGAAACTTAACTATTTGAGACATTATTGAAACATTTAACCTTTTTCGATATCATTTAAACTTTAATCCTTTAATACAACTTGCATCCTTTCCAAAATGTAAAATACATCATGCTCTCCAAAACCTCACCCTATACAACATCTACTCTCATAATGTGAACAAAAGTACAGGGTAGAGCTAATGCGAGTAGGAAAGATAAAATAACTATCCAACCGCTAGGGCGCTAAGCCCTTGCCGCGATCCTCCAGCTCAGTCGGGGCGCTCGAGCTAGTACCTGCAACGAGGGTGTGAGAACTACGAATAGTTCCCAGTGGGTTCGGCCGCCGACTCCGCCGATCTACCCACTAGGTCTTAAGCAGGCATAGAGATATATATATATGTGCAATATATATAAAGCTAAACTGAACTGAAAGCAGGTAAGGGAACAGGTATATCAAGCTATGCCTCAATCTGATATCATGGATGCATGAACAATAAGTAAAGCTGGGTAGTAAGCATCTATGAACATCTACAACAGCTATCATAGTAAGCTATAAATATGCGACTAGGAAAGCAAGTAAGCTAATATGAACAATGAATAGCTACTATGAATATCAATTATGGGTAAGACTCAATGGGTAACCCAATCTCCAAGTGAACACAAGGTCCACAAGCAAGGCTCACATGTAAACCTCCGAGGGATGCCTAGCTGGACTATCCCCGAGTACGCCTGTGGATAACAAGCGGCTATCCGAGCAGCAAGCGGGCTGCCTGTCTAGTGACCAACTCCGGAGCGCACAACTTGAGGGGAGCAACCCCACCAAGCGCAGACAGGCAATGTGAGCATGATCAACTCACGAGCAAGAACAACCCTTTGAGGGTAATATTAGCATAGATCAATAAGCTCTTGTACCCAATCTCATAGTGTCTCAACCACACTAATAGGATCATCTCAAGTAAACATCAAACATGTGCCACTCGTTCATAGTTTTCTAACTAGATGCCACTCGTCATTTAGACTCATCAACAATGTTAGTTCTTTAACATTATAAGTTCTAATCATCTCATATAGGGTTGAATCTCATCATTAAACTCGATCATTTAATCTCATGCATACTAGTTTATAAATCATTCAATCAACCATATCTATAGCTACTAGCATGCAAATTGAAGCAATATAATTAATCTTTAACCCTATAAGAACATGTACAATATGCAATTTGATCATATTTAAACTTAGACTAGCCCGATGACTTCGGGATGGCACTCCCCCACCTTAGGTGATGCCAAAACACTCCGAGACGCGCTCTCGTGCTAGTCTTGTCGCCGCTTAATTTTTGTTGGGTTAGCTTTAACCCTAGAGCACTTCAAATAGTGATATCTTCGCGCTCGATTTTCGTATCGACGAACCGTCTTCGCCTACGCATTTATAAGCATAAGAATTAGGTTTCTAACCCCTCAAAAGAGATCAAACCCTAATATTAGCAAAATCTCCAAAATCAAGCCCTAGGTTTAGCACCCATGGGAAGCAATGGTTTCTAGCTTCATTGTGAGCTAAATCCATGATCTCTAAGCTCATTAGGTTCCATTTGAACCATTAAAACCAACCAAACCTCATAAAAACCCAAGATACCATGAAAGAGGTTGAGGCTTACCTCTAGGGTTTGCTCCAAAGCAAGCCCTAAGCCAAGAATGAGGAGAGAAGAGAGCTTCTTCGTCTTCTCCTTGATCTTCTCCTTCTTTTCTCCTTCTTCTTCTCTTTCTTTCTCTCCTTCTTTCTTCTTCTCCTTCTTCTTTCGGTTAGAGAGAGAGAGGGCTATGAGAGGGAGAGAGAGGCTGAGTGAGTGAGAGGGAATGGCTGAGAGAGAGGGGTTTAAGTCCTCTATTGTAATAAAATCCCGAAAAGCCCCTCTATTTTCTATTTTTCCAAAACAGTCCTGCTGTTCGTGCGCCCTTGTACCGGTACACGGGACCTTATTCCGGTACAAGGTCTGGGTGACAGCCAGACCGAGCGCAACCCGAGAGCTCGGGTTCTCGGTTTCGTCGGGTTTGTACCGGTACAAGCCCCTTGTACCGGTACAGCGCCTGGAACCCTCCCAAAATCCGAGAGCTGCGATGGCTGTACCGGTACAGCGATCACCCTTGTACCGGTACAGCAGCTCCAGAATGCTGTTTCATTTTTGTTTCGGTTCCACTTCGCGCCGATTGTTGTCCAGATCATTCCAACTCCTTTAGAACACATTTTTGTCCTTCCAAACTTGTTGGAATGTCGAATGGAACGTATCCAAATCGTTCAATCGCCTACTTTGGCCCATTTGACCAAAATTAGCCAATATCGTCGAATTTCGATATCTTACATTCTCCACCCCTTAAAAGGAGTTTCGTCCTCGAAACAATTAACTCGTAAATCGAACTTAAACTCTTACCTCAATCCTCGAACATGTGAGGATGATTCGCTTTTATCTGGTCCTCGAGTTCCCAAGTGGCTTCGCGATCGTCATGATTGCTCCACCGGACTTTAACATAGGGAATTTCTCGATTTCTTAGCTTACGCACCTCTCGAGCCAAAATCTCTACCGGAAACTCTTCATAGCTCATATCTTCTTGAAGCTCCGGCGGCTCATAAACTAGAACATGCTCGGGGTCATGCACGTACTTGCGAAGATTGGAGACGTGGAAGACATTGTGCACACCCGCAAGCTTCGGGGGCAAAGCAAGTCGGTACGCCACCGTCCCAATTCGCTCCAAGATCTCGTAGGGGCCAATATAACGAGGACTTAGCTTTCCTCGCACCCCAAACCGCTTCACGCCTCGCATCGGTGAAACCTTCAAAAATACGCGGTCACCCACAGCGTACTCTATGTCGCGTCGGCGTCTATCCGCATAGCTTTGCTATCTCGACTGCGCCGTGAGCAGTCTTTTGCGAGTAAGGGGGACTTTCTCTTCCGCTTCTCGCAATACATCAGGGCCGAACTTCGTACGCTCACCTACATCGCTCCAGTGTATAGGGGATAGACACACCCGCCCGTAGAGGGCCTCAAACGGTGCCATCTCCACACTAGCGTGATAACTATTATTGTAGGCGAACTCGGCCATCGGTAGGTGATCACACCAACTTCCTCTATAGTCGATGACACACGCTCGCAACATATCCTCCAGAGTTTGAATAGTCCTCTCTGTTTGTCCATTGGTCTGAGGATGAAATGCGGTGCTAAAGTCGAGCCGTGTGCCAAGGGCTTCCTACAGGCTCTTCCAGGAATGTGAAGTGAACCGGGGGTCACGATCCGACACGATCGATTTCGGCACCCCATGCAGTCTCACTATCTCGTCAAGATACACCTGCGCTAACTTGTCGCCCGACCACGTGGTATGGATCGGCAAGAAGTGAGCCGACTTTGTCAATCGGTCCATAATTACCCAAATTGCATCGTGGCCGCCCTTTGAGCGAGGTAGGCCGACCACGAAGTCCATCGATATATCCTCCCACTTCCAAATGGGAATAGGTAAACTTTGAAGCTTTCCCGCTGGAAATCGATGCTCAGCCTTCACTTGCTGGCATGCTAGGCACTTCGCCGCAAAGCGTCCGATGACGGCTTTCATTCCCGGCCACCAATAGTGTGTTTTTAGTCCTTGATACATCTTGGTGCCGCCCGGGTGACCAACATACGGGGACCAGTGCGACTCTTGGAGTATAAGCTTGCGAAGCTCCTCATCAGCAGGCACACACCTTCGATTCCGAAACCGAATCGTACCATCGGCGTCTATATTGAACTCGCCGCCATGACCTTCCTCGATGTTTCGCCGCACCTTTTGGAGTTCTGGGTCCGACAATTGCAGATCCTTGATCCTTTCCAACAAGGTCGGCTGTACAACGAGTGCCATCAACTGTGTCGGGACCTCGGGAGCAACCACTTCTAGGTCCAATCGTTCCATATCCAACCCTAGGGGTTTTTGCCGGGTAACATCGAAAGCGAGGTTCTTCACCGTCTTCCTACTCAGCGCATCCGCGACCACATTAGCTTTCCCAGGGTGGTAAAGGATATCAACATCATAATCCTTCAATAGCTCCAACCACCGCCGCTGACGCATATTGAGCTCTTTCTGTGTAAATAGATACTTCAAGCTCTTATGGTCGGTGTAGATCTCGCAATGAGCACCATATAAATAGTGCCTCCAAAGCTTCAAGGCAAAGATCACCGCCGCCAATTCTAGATTGTGAATGGGGTAGTTCTTTTCATAGCTTTTCAGCTGACGGGTGCATAAGCGATAACTTTCCCGCCCTGCATCAGCACACACCCCAATCCCAGATATGAAGCATCACTGTAGACGACGTAATCCCGCCCCTGCACCGGTAAGGCGAGTACTGGAGTCGAAGTTAATCTTTGCTTCAACTCTTTAAAGCTCCGATCACACTCGTCACTCCACACAAACTTGGTGCCCTTTTGAGTCAAACGGGTAAGTGGAGTCACAATCTTAGAGAAACCCTCCACAAACCGTCGGTAATAACCGGCTAGGCCCACAAAACTACGGACCTCGGTAACATTCGTCGGGCGCGGCCAATTCTCAATAGCCTCCACTTTCCTCGGTGTAAGATATCGAAAT
>NW_017891209.1:0-13571 GCF_001540865.1 Ananas comosus
TATCGGGATAACATCCGAATTTCCCGGACTCCCAAGAGATCCTCAATTACCATGGCTCAACTCTCGCAATCAACTACCCACATTGCTTTGACAGTCGATCCGCCATTTCATCTCTATTACAAGTCCTGTCCTCAGTTTACCACCAGCAACTCGCCGACACCGACCAATCACCTATCCATTTCGGTAGGCATGCATGCAACATATTAACACCACACCGTGATCTATACATGGTTTCTTTAATTAAACCATACCTGCCACGACATCGTCGGTAGCAGTCGGCTCCTCAACCTAGGTCGCGTATACATGGACACTTGGCGTTTGTCGCGAACCCTCCGGTTCCCCAATCATCATCCCTAGCTTTCCAGACCGTGCCAAAGGTTGCACATCCACATGCTGTCCCGGAGAGGAGAATGCCATTGATGTCAACAAGGGCTGACTATCACCCAAGGGACAATCATACTTCATGTGGTCTGATTGCCCACATCGAACACATTTTCCCTCTTGCAGCATACACCGCCGTGCTCGGTGGGATCCACCACAAATCACGCATCCTGAAGAAGATTGGTTAGAGGACAGGTTTGGGGTTCGAGACTGCGACTGCAACTGACTCGAGGGTAGCCTGAAGCCTAATTGACCACCCGAACTGTTCCTCGGTCGCGTTGCTCTCATCTCCTGTCCACAAGACTAGCGCTCCTCTCGCGCGAATGCATTGCCTTGCTCTACCCACAAGGCCCGATCCAAGACCTCGTCAAAAGTTTGCAACTTGAACGGATGCACAACTTTGAAAATTTTCGGCCGAAGTCCCCGCACAAAGTAATTGGCCTTGTCCTTGTCATCCCGCACCACATACGGAACACAGTTCACGATACGGGAGAATTCCCGTTCGTACTCTCTAACCGAGCGGTCTTCTTACCGCAGCTTCCTGAATTGTTCTTGAAGTTTTATTTTCTCACTGTTGGGGAAATACGCGGAAAACACCAATCCCCGAAACTCTTCCCAAACTACGGGAGGAAGGCTAGGCGATCTATTCTGCTTGACGCCCTTCCACCGCATCTTTGCGGACTTTTCCAAACAATGTGCAGCTAGATGTACCTTGTCTCGTTCCAGGGTATACAAGTCCTCAAAGAGAGTTTCCATGGAGTCCATCCACATTTCCACGACCCACGGATCCACAGACTCTCCGTCAAATATAGGCGGATTAAATTTCTTGAAGGTCATGAGGGGCGCCAAAGCTCGCTCCTTCTCCGCCTCCACCCGAGCACAACCAGGGGCCGGATTGCCTAAACCCCCCACAATTCCTGATGGTACATGACGCGCTGCCACAGGCGCAGCCGCCGCAGCCACCCTCTCAGTTGCATTGAGTGAACCGACTAAAGGTACCCACGGCTCCTGCCCCGCTCGAGCCGATTCAGCCTGTCGTGCCAACAACTCATGGAGCTCCTTGATCTGCTCCTCTTGTCGCTACACTACGCCCATGAGCACACTCAACTGCTCACGGAGCATCGGGTCTCCGCCCGCCTCGGATTGCCCAGGGACATCACTCGTCCCACCCCGCGCCAATCTGGATGAAGATCGCCTACGCGGTGCTATCGTTTTCTGAAACACGATAACCCGATCAATCCTCGACCTTCTAGGTCAGATACAAGCGATTAACACAAACATAGACTCGAATCAGGCGAAAGTCACGCAAAGACGTCTATCCTCATCACTAAGCTTCATGTTGTGTGCACTCAACATGAACACCCTAGGTTGAGAATAAACCTCACCTTGAATCTACCTCTAACATCCGTGTTAGAGGTTTATGACACAACCCAATCCATTAACCTTTCGCCACAAGTCACAAGTCCTCGTCTCTCATGAGCCTTAATCTCTATGGTTTACTATCCTAGGGTCTCCTAGGTTCGTCTAAACTATTTCTATTTTCTTTTTATACTCTGATACCATTTTATCTATCACAGCCCGCGACCCGCCTATTTGGTCAGATTCAGGCGCGCCGACAGACCGCCGAACGGACAGGGCTTCTTCTGTACCGCGGACAGAGTTTTTTCTGTACGTCCAAGGCGTCACAATCAATACAATACACGAGGCTCCAACTAGGAACAGTATTCAAGCAAAGATTGCATGAGGAAGTATCAAAAAACATAATGCAACTATGCTATCACAAGCATTCAACTCACATTCATTTTACATATTACATTCAACTTCTAAATTACAATTTAATTATTACAATTTATGGTTCTTTCATTTTATTACATATCTATACCCCTAAGCTATGCCGACTTGGGGTACTGCTATCTCTGGTCACTGTGGTAGGGCGCTAACTACGGAGCTACGCCCTTTTCTCGCCCAGAAGCAATGTGGGGTGAGAACAAAATCTATAGTTCCCAGTGGGTACGGCCACCTAAGGGAACAGCTCGACCCGCAAGGTCTAAAGAAGGCAACCAACATGTTAGTCCAACAGATAGATAAAACATCATATAATTTATGCAACTAGCATTATCATGCTTTTGCCTCACAAATGCAACATGTAATTTATGCAACCATGCAACTAATGCACAAACTAGTAGATCATCCGATATTACTTTTTGTCTCGCTATCTAGCTTATATCCAACTAGCTTCTAAGGTTTCTACTACCTTAGATCCACGTTATTTACCATTAGCCCTTAAGGTTTCATCTACCTTAACCAAGCTAGCCACCTGACTCGGCCTCGAGTTAATCAACTGCGGAATACCACGCTTTGTCGGGCTCGAGGCGAAGGGCGTTTTTTGATGCACCTCAACCCTAAATCCACAAGCTACATCGCCCAACGGGTCGCGAAGAACCGCGTACACCCGTGGTCAGGGATCTTTCCGATGGGAGGGGAATATGCCATACGCACCTGCGGCCCAAGACCCCCGATAGGGAGGGGAATATGCCACACGCACCCTAGCGATTCAAGATTCTTCCGGTAGAAGGGGAATATACCACACAGCCCTCGCGGCCAAGAATCTTCCATAATCTTATCCTCGAAGTTCTTCCGGTGGGAGGGGAATATGCCACACGCACCCGCGGCCAAGAACTGTCGAGTTCAAAAGTCCTCGGATTCCGAAATGCACTTTCCAAGTCTCAAGGGTGGTCATACACCCTATACTGTCGACCTATCTAGGTTCGACCTATGCACATTCATGCACATCCTAGTGGCCCTGCTACTACTATAATCCACGAACCTAGGTTCAACCACGCTAGGTTCTATGTCATGTCCACCTAGATCTCGACTCTAGGTTCAATGCCCACCTATGTTTCATAACACTAGGTTCAATGCCACTCGATCTACTTGACATCCTAATTGTCCATATTGAGTATTGTAGTTCACATGTTCTTGTTTTCCAACTGTCGAGTTCTCTAATCAACCTAGAGTTATCGACCCATGTTCAATTCGTATGAATCTAGCATATATTCACAATATTAACATTCATATGCCATCTAACATATTCCATAATTTGCCAACATGCATATTACCTCTAACATAATTCACAATATGTTAACATGCATATTTCATATAGCAACATATATAAACTTTCTAGCATATTCTCATAATGCCAACAAGCATTTATTTTCTCTAGCATTTCATGCACATGCCAATGTCATCTTTGTTATCATCAATGGTAATTAACACATAGCATCCTATGCATTTACATGGCATCCACCCTATGCATTCATCTATGTAATTAACTACCGTTATGTATATATGCATCAATTAGAAAACCATACTCCACTTCGACATGGAGGCGACCTAGTCGCTTCAGTGAAGCACAACCCACCTTTTAAGCTTTCCAATTGCTTGTAGTCACTTGCAATTAGGCCAACTACTTGGACTTCCAAGCTTTCTCCCAAGCTTTTCTTGCCCTATACAAGAAATCCCTCGTTACATTCTTGAATCACTAAATGATCTCTCTACTTGAAATCAAATAGCCTCATATGATTTCCTACCCCCAATTAGGTTTCCAAAGGGTTAAAATATTTTTAGAACCCTTCACCAAGAAACCCCTCTTTTTAACCTAGGGTTTTCCAAACTTTATGATAAAATCCTAATCCACATGCTAATCTCTACCATTTGTAGCTTAGATTAGCCTAGGGTTTGCTAGAAATCCATCTAGAAGGTTTAAATCCAAAACCCTAGCTCAAACCCTAAAACCCCCAATTCTAACCCTAGGTTTCTTATTTCTCCAAATACATCCAAAAATCCATGGAGAACAAGCTTAGAATACTCTAGAGATCTACAAAACACCATTCATGAAGGATTTAACCAAAAATCCCAACACTTACCAAAATGCGAACGCCGAGTCGACAGCACGCCGCTCCACTAAGCACCCGAGAGCTCGATCTATCTCTCTCCACACGTTTCCGAGATCGATCTCCACCGCGATCTCCAAGTCGAAGAAGATAAAGAAGAACGGAAGAGAGATGAGCTCCTCCCACTCACTCATTGTCTCTCCCTGTGTGTGTGCGTGTGTTCTGCAGAGGAAGGGGCTGGGGGCCCCCTTATATAAGCCCCCAACTGAAATTACACTTTTACCCCTCAAAACAGCGTTCTGGGAGGCTGCATACCGGTACTCGGGCTCGCGTACCGGTACCAGGCCAGTCCAGTACCGGTACCCAGTTTTCCATCACCGGTACCCAGTACAAATTCTGCAACCTATGCAAATTTCAGCTTTCGGAGCCCATTTTCAAGTCTAGTTTGCTCCGAAAACACCCAAATGCTCTCCAAACTTTACGGGAATTTATTTAATAGCTTTTTAAGCTAGTTCCCACCAAAATTCCACAACTTTAGGAGTTCGGTATGCTACAGAAAACACAAAGCTAGTGGTCCGGCAAAGGTAATGGTAGATCACACTTTTTTAAAAAGGATATAAAATGCTACAATTGTAATAAAACAGGGCACATAAGTTATGATTGCCAAAACCAAAGTAAGTCTCCCCGAAAGGAGAAAAAGAAGAATAAAACCTTCTCCGCCGCTTGGAGTGATGATAGCGATTCAGACAAGGAGGAATCAACCGAGGAGGCCTCCAACTTAAGCCTCGCCTATGACGATGCACCTTCGAATTGTTGCTTCATGACAAACATAGAAGATGAGGTAAATGATTTAACTTACGATGAACTTTTAGAAGCTTTTTATGATCTTTATGATGATCTCCAAAAATTTGGTCCCAAATATGCTTCTTTGAAAAAAGAAAATACATCTTTAATCTCCAATTTAAATTTACTAAAATCTAAACATAAAAGTTTAAAAACTGAGTTAAATTTATTAAAGAAGCAACTTGAGACCAAAAGTGATGGCGAAAATTATAAAGATACTAGTTTATTAAAAACTGAAAATGAATCTCTAAAGAATGACTTGAACGATTCACGAAACACTTTAGAAAGATTCATTGGTAGCACAAAAGTTCTAAACATGATGTTTGGTAATCAAAGATCCTATTTGGATAAGACCGGACTGGGATATCAACACAAGTCTAGTCAAAAGAAAAATATTTCGAAGCCATTTGTAAAAAATGCAAATGGCAACAAGAATGTGTAATGCACCTATTGTAACAAAATAGGGCATCATGTAACCCAATGTTAATTTAAAAATAAGTTTAAACTTAGACAACTTTGTGTGGTGAAAGGTTCTAACACAAGTGGACCCAAATCCACTTGGGTACCCTTCTTAACTTAAATTTTTTGTAAGTATGGCTACACTGAACAAAGTCAAGCGACAAACGGTATTTGGACAGCGGGTGCTCAAGAAACATGACGGGCAACCCAAAAAATTTATCGTCGCTTGAGTATGAAGAGGGTAGGCGCATAACCTTTGGAAATAACTCCAAAGGTCGTATCATTGGAAAAGGCACAATCGGTAACAATTATTTTAAAATTAATTATGTTTATTTAGTTGAAGGACTTAAACATAATTTATTGAGTATTAGTCAACTATGTGACAAAGGATTGATCGTTAAATTCGAGTCAACCCATTGTCGCATAATTGATTCCAATTCAAACTGTATTATGTTTAAAGGTTGTAGAACTGGAAATATATACACAATCAATTTAAGCAAGATTTTCCCAAGTAAAGAGATTTGTTTTTCGGTTTTGGATACTGATTTTTCGTTATGGCACCGGAGGCTTGGACATGCAAGCATGGATGTCCTATCTAAATTTTCGAGAAAAGAATTAGTTAAGGGTCTCTCTAAACTTGACTACTCGAAAGATAGATTTTGTGACACATGCGCTAGAGGAAAGCATGTCAAGTCCTCTTTTAAGCCTAAAAATGTCGTTTCTACTATTAGACCATTAGAACTCCTTCACATGGATCTATTTGGTCCTATTAATGTTACTAGTTTAGGCGGCAAAAATTATGTTTTTGTGATTGTTGGCGATTTTACCCATTTTACTTGGACTTTATTTTTGTCGCATAAAAATGAAGCTTTCGAATCTTTTAAAGTTTTTATTAAAAGAGTTCAAAACGGAAAATATTTGAAAGTTTCAAAAAATCGAAGTGATCATGGTGGCGAGTTTTCTAATCGGGATTTTGATGATTTTTGTTCTTTTAGTGGCATTAAGCATGAATTTTCTGCTCCTAGAACCCCTCAACAAAATGGAGTAGTTCAGAGGAATAGGACGCTTCAAGAAATGGCTCGTGCAATGCTTCTAGAAAATAATTTACCTATTTATTTTTGGGCCATAGCCGTCAATACGGCATGTTATATTTTAAATCGTGTTTCTATTCGACCTATTTTGGATAAAACTCCTTATGAGCTTTGGAACGAAAAACCTCCCAAAATTTCATATTTTCATGTTTTTGGTTGTAAGTGTTTTGTTTTAAATACTAAGGACCATCGGGAAAAATTCAATGCTAAATCTGATGAAGGTATATTTCTAGGCTATTCAACTACTAGTAAAGCATACCGTATTTATAATCGGCGTACTTTAGTAGTAGAAGAGAGCATGCATGTTATATTTAATGAATCTAACGTTGGAGTGGACTTGTATGATGAAGAAGTCGATGAATTGAAAAAGATGATGAGTAGGACTTATATTCAAACTACTGCAAAAAATAATGAATCACTTGAATCATCACAAAATGATGTTGAAATTGCATCTAAAGAAGGTGAAAAGCCATTTAAAGATAGTGAAATTATTCCAAAAAATTGGAAGCATAAGTCCTGTCATCCTCTTGATCAAGTTATCGATGATTTATCAGATGGTGTACACACTAGAGCCTCCGTTAGAGACATTTGCAACAACTTGGCTTTTTCTTTCACAAATTGAGACTCAAAATCTCGATGAAGCATACAATGATGAAAATTGGATCATTGCTATGCAAGAGGAATTGAATCAATTTGAAAGAAACCAAGTTTGGACACTTGTAGAAAGACCCATTGACCATCCTGTAATTGGTACAAAATAGGTTTTTCGAAACAAGAAAAATGAAGATGGTGTCGTGGTTCGAAACAAAGCCAGATTAGTGGCTCAAGGTTTCAACCAACAAAAGGGAATAGATTTTGACGAAACTTTTGCACTGGTAACCCGACTTGAAGCTATTCGAATTTTACTCGCTTTTGCTTCTTTAAAAATATAAAGTTATTTCAAATAGATGTAAAAAGTGCATTTTTGAATGGATTTATTAATGAAGAGGTTTATGTTGAACAACCACTGGGATTTGAAAATCATACTTTTCAAAATCATATTTTTAAACTCTCAAAAGCACTTTATGGTTTAAAACAAGCACCACGGGCTTAGTACGAAAGACTAAGCTCATTTTTAATTTCGAAAAATTTTAGGATCGGCAAAGTTGACACCACATTATTTATTAAATAATTTAATAATGATTTTCTGATTGTTCAGATTTATGTTGACGATATTATTTTTAGTGCTACTAATGAAATGTTGTGCATAAAATTTGCTAAGTTAATGCAGAATGAGTTTAAAATGAGTATGGTTGGTGAGCTAAAGTATTTTTTTGGGCTTCAAATAAAACAAATTCGTGATGGAATCTTTCTAAGTCAGACAAAATATGCTCGTGACCTTATTAAGCGATTCAGAATGGACAACGCGAAACCTACAAGTACCCCGATGTATACAACAACAAAATTAGACAAAGACGAGTTTGGCAAATCAGTTGACACTAAGTTGTACAGAGGTATGATTGGTAGTTTATTATATTTAACTGCTAGTCGCCCTGATATAATATTTTCCGTTTGTCTTTGTGCTCGCTTTCAAGTGAATCCTAAAGAATCGCATTTAATTGCGGTCAAAAGGATAATTCGCTACATTAATGGCACCTTAACCTTAGGTTTGTGGTATCCGAGGATAGGCTCTTTGGATTTAGTCGGTTATACCAATGCCGATTTTATGGGTTGCAAAGTCGATCGAAAGAGTACAAGCGGATCCTGTCATTTTTTAGGACACTCGCTTGTATCCTGGTCATCCAAAAAGCAAAATTCTATAGCGCTTTCAACGGCCGAAGCTGAATACATAGCTGCCGGAAATTGTTGCGCACAAATTTTGTGGATGCAACAAACTTTAAGGGATTTTGGATTTCAATTTTTTAACATTTCTATTCGATGTGATAATACTAGTGCAATCAACATTTCTAAAAATCCTATTCAACATGGTAGAACTAAACATGCATATTGATTTAAGACATCACTTTTTATGTGATCACGTAAACAAAAAGAATGTATCTTTAGAATTTGTCGAAATGAATCGGCAATTAGCCGATATTTTTACAAAACCACTTAATTTTGAAAAATTTGATTGCCTTCGCAGAGAAATAGGAATGTTAAATATTGAAACTTTGTAATTTTTTCTGATACCACTTGATAAATTTTTTATTTTTTTTGTATTTTTGGTGGATTCTTATCGCTATGGTTTTTCTTTCGTTTCGATCATTTTTTTTGTGGTATAAGACCTTCTGTGTAATTTTTTTCTTATCCTCCTCCATCTTTTTAAATTAATTTTTTTGATGATAACAAAAGGGGGAGAAGAAAAGGTTATCTCAGTTTTATTTCAAATAGTTTCATTTATCTCAATTGAAAGATTTTTTTATCGTGCTTATTTTGAGGGGGGAGTTTATCTATTTCTTTATTACCTTTTCAAATTATTTATCATCATCAAAAAGGGGAAGATTGTTGGATTTTATCCAATAATAAATTTTGATAATAACAAATAAATTTTGGATTTAATTTGTTACTTAGTAATTTCAGGTTGTAGTTGAATTTAAAGTGGCTCAAGCCGAACCGGATTTGATTAAAGGTAACCATTCAGTCAAATTGTTCAAATTGGTCCGGACAAGATTAAATTGTACCAAATTGGATGCAAGCACAACAATAATTTGGAGGACTTCTTTACAATTTATCATATTTGAGCCGATCAACCTAGTCAAGTTGGCCAATTCACCTTTTGGGTTTAATTTGAGCTTAATGTCAAATTAGTCATTATTTTAATATGATATGAAAGAGATTTTATGTATGGTATAAATTCAAAAATGATTTTATTATGGCATGAATTTAAAAATATGAAATATGATATAAATGAATTTTATATGTATGGTATTATTTCAAAAGCTTTTACAAATGTGGAATGAATTCAAAAAGTTTTATATTTGTAGTATTAATTTAAAAGGATTTTAGGAATTTGGTATAATTTCAAATGAGCTTTTCAATATAGTAATATTTCAAATGAGTTATGCAAATGTGGTATGAATTCAAATTTATTTTGGAATTAATTCAAATACATTTGCAAATATGGTTAAAATTCAAATTAAAATCAATTATGATTTAATCATGCTTTTGTTCCATTTTTGAAATGATGGCTAGTGTATTTAAAGGGGGGCTTGGATGTTGTTTTGGATATAACTTCAGAAAAATTCTCTAAGTCCTAATTGTTCATTGATTTGTAATTGTGAGCTTCATTAAGAGGTTGTAAAAGAAATTTTGTGTGATTGTAAGCGGCTTTGGTCTTGCCCTGTTCAAAAGGCCAAGTGATAGTAAAATCGGTACCTCGAGGAGAATAAGGACCGGACTGGAGTAGGCAGAAAGGCCGAACCAGGATAAATTATGTGTGTTATCTGAGTTTGATTTTCTTCTTTTATTTGGTTGTGCATTTTTTATCTTGATTTAATTTTACTCGAGTTTTTAGTTATCAACTAATTCACCCCCTCTCTTAGTTGCCATTTGATCCTTGATTCTAAACCTCTTAATCCGACGATAGCATTTTGGGTGGTGGCTAGGCTCAAGAGGTTAAAAAGGTTAAGCATGTTAAAACTTGAGTAGTTCTAGGATGGGTGACGTCTTGAAAAGTGGAGTGTCATAATTGGTATCAAAGCCAATCACCAGCTGGAAGTGTGAGATGAGTCTCGATTGATCGTGAGCTAAGGTCGCACAACGGGCAGAGCGCGGTTCTCCAGCTTACAATCGTTGTGAGTAAAGCGAAGCTCCCTACAAGATTAGTTATTGCTAGCCAAATAAGTCTTATATCGCCTGGTACTTATGAGTATACTTGAGCCTAATTAGGATGTCAGGACTTAAAGAATGGAGGAATGTGATACCCCCAATCACCAGCTGGAAGAGTAAAATGAGTCTCGGTTGATCATGAGCTAGGGTCACACAGCGGGCAGAGCGCGGTTCTCCAGCTGACGATCGTTGTGAGTAAAGCGAGGCTCCCCACAAGATTAGCTATGGCTAGCCAAGTAAGTCTTATATCGCCTGATACTTATGAGTATTCTTGAGCCTAACGAGGATGTCAGGACTTAAAGGAAGGAGGAATGTGATACCTCCAAGATTTGAATTAGTCCTATATATAAGGTATAATAGTACTAAACGTCTTAACTCGGCTATAGCATGTTCGGAGGTGGTTAGGCCCAAGAGATTATGAGGGTTAAGCATGCTAGAGCTAAAGTAGTTTTATGATGGATAATGTATAGGAAGTAGGGCGTCACAATTGATATCTGAGGCAATCACCAACTGAAAGTGAGTCGGGGTTATATAGCAGAGCGTGGCTCTCCATCTGATGACCATTGTGGGTGGAGCGTGGCCCCTCACAAGGTCTGCTAGGCTAACGAGACGAGTCTCACCGTCACGCCCCAAACTCGCCTATTTGGTCGGTTTGGGTACGCTGAACAAGCGCCGAAGGGACAGAGTCTCCCCTGTCCGCCCAAGGCTCAACAACGATCATGTACATCTAGTTACCCAGAAATAACATCATCGATATACATGATACAAAGCTAGTAAACATACAAGCGAGCAAGAGAGAATCCAACTATTGCAATTAACATTTAACATTTACTTGTTTCCTCCAATGCAAATACTTTGATTTACAACTTGTATCAAAAAGATACATAGGTTTTACATCATTCATCTCATAATACATCTATGTCCATAAGCAACCTCACCAAATACATAAGTCTCTCAAAATGGTGCCGACACTAATGAAATAGGAGGTAGCTAGCTAACTAGGGCGCTACGCCCTTGCCGCGGTCCTCGACCTATCCGCCTGTACTCGGTCCTGCAACAAAGTGAGATGAGAACTAATAAATAGTTCCCAGTGGGTTCGGCTACCGACGTTGCCGATTTTTCCACTAGGTCTAAGAAAGCAAAAGTAGTAAAGGGTTAGCTAAATATTAACATTTCTATCATGCTACTATGCCTTTGCAATATGAACAATAAGCAAGTAAGGTAAATAAATTCTAGCAACTACTATACTCATAATGCATGCCATTTACCTTTGTTCCATCACCCAATCAATCCGGCTTACCTGAAGGTTAAGCCCGACTCACAACCAATCCCTACAAATCGTGAGGAGCAACCGCTACGCTCACCCGGGACCGTCTGTGGGACAACTACGTCTGTCCCTACCGTGAAGTACTTCGAAGACCATGCTTGTGTGGAGCGACCACTGCTGTAAGGACTGAGATTTTTACAGTGCATCTAAACTCTCTGTTGACGATGTTTGTGTGTGTAATTTAATTACATAAGCACTCGTCAAGTTTCAGGAGAAAATGAGCTAAAACGGAGAAGTTACGCGATTATTAGTTTTCACTTAATCACTGTAATGTGAATAGTAACTCCGGTTTTTCGGTGGAGCCACGGAGTAAGTTGGCTTCGGCGCGTATCGGACTCCGTTCATAAGCGGTCCAATGCTCGTTTCGATCGATCAGCTATTCTGGAACCAAATGGCACTGATGGATTCAATTCGATGACCGGTTTTTGAGAAAAAGGAGTTTTATCAATAAGAGGGTTTTCGTTCTTCGCTATTCTCTCGTTTTGACACCCTCTGATCTGTTGTATTGTGGACCTAGAGTAGGTGAAGGGATGTTACATGTACCTACTAGTGGTAGGAGATTCAAACTTTGAATTTGAAGTAAAGGATTTTAGCGGGATTACACATCGATTATGTGTGTGGCTTTTGAAATTGTGGAGACGCGACGATTTCTCCGTGAATCGAGGGCGTCAAATCGGACGGAAACGAAATGCTAGTATTCTATGCAACCCGTCGTGCCGGACGCAATGGTGCCTGTCAGATCGAAACATCCGACGGAGGTATCTCGATAATTGCGCAAAAGTTTATCGCCTGAGTAGGTCAAATTGGCAAAACTGGAATTAAATCGCGAAAAGATCTAATTATTTTATGTACTGAATCGCGTGAGATTGATTATCGAGGTGCGTTACACGCGGTATACACGCATTGTGATGGTGACTGGGGGCAGTAAATATTCGTTTTTGAGGACTTTGCGTGCAAAGAACTGTTTGGTATATATATGTGTACCTAGGGTTTTCATGGCATAAACCTTAGCGCTAGCTGGCCTTGCTACCGCCAGTTAGCCCTAGCGACCTCAAGAGCATCACTGCTCTCTGCTCCGTCCAGCAGGGCCCGGCGCGCGACCGAGCAACCCCACGGCGCCGGGAAGCCACCCCGATTCTTAATCTCACTCTACTTCCTCTCCATCTTGCTTCACCAACTTAGTCGCAAACCTCAGGGTAATCACCCACCGCCTTGGCGACCCTCTTCCTCGCGTGGTCGACTCCGGCGCCGATCGCCGCCGCCCACGAAGGCCGTCGCCGGGCGGCTCTGGCTAGTTGCGGCCAAACCGAGTAGATCTGGCGACGGTAGCGGATCTCCTTTCTCAAGCCCTGCTGCGCTTCGGGTGAAATGCGCCACCCTCACTGGAACTCCCCAGGCGCCGTCCGCTAGCCGGTCGCCGCCAGCACGCACCCTGCCGGCGCGCCCGCTCCTGCGGCCAGCCGCGGTCACCAGAACAGAGCAATGGGAGACCTCGGCATCCGCCGTAGCCGCGCCACTCCAGATCGGCAGCGCGTCATCCCTCAGCGCTCCGGCGACCTCGGCTGCCGTCCCCGCATCCCCGACCAGCGTCCGGCCGCACACCGAAGCCTACTGCGGCCGCCAGACCCCGTGGCGGGGGCCATGGCTGAGTCCCCTCGGCTTCCAAGCCGCCGCCCGCCAATCATCGCGCTTAGCTCCCCTCGACCTCCGGCGACGGGTCGTCGCCGTCCGTGATCCTCCGCCGCCGCCTCGCCCGGGAACCCATGAACA
>NW_017891209.1:16416-20893 GCF_001540865.1 Ananas comosus
TGCTGACCAAGAGAGCATTGGTTTCAGATTGGGTACTTTTGGACTGATTGTCCCATTGACGCATATGTTTATAGTAGCAGTCGTTGCATGCATACTTACAGATCTTACTTTATAGTTGTCTTGCTACTATAGTAGATATTCATGTATGCTTTCTGTTCCAGTTACAGTAGCGGTAGCCATTATTCAGTCTAGCTCCTGCTTTCTTTCAGTTTATTGCTACTGTATTTAGTATATCTGCTCATTACCTTATACATCTCTTACGTTTACTACTGTTCCTACTGTATTCCCACTGACCCGTACTGTTATATAGCTCTTCCTGATCCGGTGAGTACTCCTCGCCTTCTTCGGCTTGCGGTACCCACTGGGAGGGGAGACATGTTTACATGTTCTCACCTCCCCCACCATTTTTCAGGTATCGCGGGCGATGAGTAGTGGGACGAGACGTGAGGTACGTGTGTAGCGGTCGATAGAGCTTCCGACCCAGGTTATTTCGGTATAATGATTATCCTTATTATTTCAGTTGTTATAGCTTAGATAGTTATATGGTTCAGTATTTTTATTACATTTGAAAATATGGATTTTCGTGTAGGAAACAGTTTTCAAAAGATTTTCTGTGGATTTTGCATCTTAGTATTTCAAAACCTGGTTCTGTGGTTGGAACATTTTAACTGATAGATGTGGATTTATGTTTAAAAATCAAATATATAAATGTGAACTGTGATGTGAATGGTGTATGAATATATAATTGTTGGTTATTTGTATGTTCATTTGGTTGTGGTTGTACCTGGGTTACTTCTTGTACTTGTGTGACGCCGTGCAAATACAGGGGAGACTCTGTCCGTGTGAATAGTGGATTCCCTGTGTTTGTGGCGGATCTGGCATACTCTGGGGTCATGCTTTTCAAAAAAAAAAAAAAAAAAAAATCAGACGCTTTTCCGCTATGTTTTAAACTAAAAGGGACCCCGGGGCGTGACAGATTAAAGTAGTATCAGAGCGAGGTTACAACCACAACACCATTCACAGGTCGTTTTGAAAAGTAAATGAAACTGAACCATTGGTTAGGTTGATCCTTAGGAAGACCTACGGTATATAGGCACGTGAGTGCGGGATTTGGACTTGTGTCCTGGGTTGCATTCGAGTTGGGTAAACTCGAAGTGCATGGTTTCTGTATGTGTTACGGTTCGCACAAGCTGGTGTCTAAGTCGAGAGTAGTGGCAGTGTACTTTTTCGGACATCGAGTGGTGGGGCGACGTCCCCCAGGTGTTGCCACTCCTGTCAGGTGGGGCCTTGAAGGGCCAAGTGAGATTTTCGGGGAGTGTCATAGTTGCCGACGCCCAGGCCACTCTCTCTACTTAGGACACAAGAGCTGTTGCGAGTGTCTCTACGGAGACGGCACTGAGATCAGTTACGGTCGTGACTTCTGTGGGGCTACTAGGGTGTAGCCCAGGGTTTGGTAACGGTCGTTTAGGTGACTGCATTGTTAGTGTTGCTTCCGCAGATCTTTGGGTAGGGTTGCGATGCCTACCTCTCCTCCTTGATTGCTGATTGGAATCAGCGGTTCGAATCTTTTGACCTTTACCTCGTTCATTCTTCCTACTAGAGTCGGATTGACACAGTTTTGGTGTCAAATTTTCGTTGAGGCATACATCGTATGCGGTTATTCTAACACCTAAATTGGTGTGTTGTGGGTTAGTTGTAGTTGGTGATAGGTTTCGTCTAGATTCGAGATATTCCAGGGTCGTTCTAATTTCGAATGTTGACTTGTAAAGTCGATGTTTCGATAGTATTGGTTGTGAGCTTCTGGTTCAGTGGAGAGGTATCCAGTGGCTTGATATTTTATCGCGTTGTGCTTCCAACTTATTGTTGGTAGTGGATCTTCGAATATTTCGCTTTTCTTTTGATAAGTATATTGGCTGCAGACAATATACTGTCGAAAGAGGGACGAAATATCCTTTTCCCTGTTTGGGACTTTTGGTTTGGGTCGGTGTTTTCCCTAGTTGTTTATGAGAACGTTTGAGTGATGATCATCTTTGACCATGTAGCGAGCCTTGGATTATTCCCTGGCAGGTTTTGTGCAGTTGACTTATCGTCACTGCTGATGGTTCCGACGTTGGTTCGAGTCTGGGTGTTCTTAATTCTTTAGTTGTGCCTTCCACAACTAAAAGGTTTGGTTATTTAGTAGTCTCGGTCTGTTGTCGTGAGGTTTAGAATCAGTGGTTGAGCGACTTGAGCCTGGTTGTTGGCTTTGATTGTCACCGTATGTGATAGCGTATAAGGTTGCGACTTGGCTTATTGTGCAACCTTGGAATAGTATGCTTGTCCAGTTAATTGATGACAGGTGCGCCGGAGTCTCAATGAGACAAGTAATTGGGTGTTGCTGGGAACATCGATCGCTAGGGTCCCTTGTAGGACGGCAGCGACAGGGTCTCGTAGAGACAGGTGTTGAGCATCACCGATGGTTAGTATCGCATGTGCGATTGGCTATCCTGTGCATCGAGTAATGGACTTGCATGGTGGGTATGTTGGTGGTCTGTTGGTACCGGATTAAGTTTGAGGAGATAAAATTGTCGAGCTCAATTAGTATTGTCAGCCTTGGACCTTGTGAACAGGTGGAAAGTGAGGTCTTGGACCTAGGACTAAAGATTGTCGTAAGTGACTATCCATTGATGGAGAGTTGGCAGTTTGTGTAGTTACTGGTAGGAGACTGTGGTCTCCAAGGTGAGAGTTTTGACTCAGGTATTAGAACAACATTTCTTATTCGCTCGTGGTGAGCAGGTTGACGTTGTTGGAGTTTTTCGTTTCAGTCTACGTAAATAGACTCTAGATTAAAATGGTTGTCTCGTGACTTTTCTACGTGAACTTGCGACGTAGTCGAGTCGGTTACGGCTATGCGGACCAAGGTAGAATGGACCTAAATTTCTGAATGTTGATTAATTATCTCAGAATTGGCAAATGGGGATCGGATAATCCTAGTCGCGGGACTGTCTTTGTCCGCAGGTTATAGGATGATGTTAATACCGGTGAGCTTTGGTCCGTAGATTTTGGTTGGTACGTTTTCCCTCGATTTGTCCAGGTGGAACCGCAGTCCTATTTTTTTCCCCTTATTCGAAGATTGATCTGTCCAGATTCATGAAAATGTAATTGACCAATACTCAAAGGTGACACCACAGTGGTGGAAGTAATATCCGAATTCGATTTCGGAGGGTATGTGGTCAAGTTTCGGGGACGAAACTCTTTTAAGGGGGGGATAATGTAAGGACTGAGATTTTTACAGTGCATCTAAACTCTCTGTTGACGATGTTTATGTGTGTAATTTAATTACATAAGCACTCGTCAAGTTTCAGGAGAAAATGAGCTAAAACGGAGAAGTTACGCGATTATTAGTTTTCACTTAAGTGAATAGTAACTCCGGTTTTCCGGTGAAGCCACGGAATAGAGTTGGCTTTCGGCGCGTATCGGACTCCGTTCATAGCGGTCCAATAGCTCGTTTCGATCGGATCAGCTATTCTGGAACCAATGGCACTGATGGATTTCAGATTCGATGCACGGTTTTTGAGAAAAAGGAGTTTTATCAATAAGAGGGTTTTCGTTCTTCGCTATTCTTGCGTTTTGACACCCCTCGTGATCTGTGTATGTGACCTAGAGTAAGGTGAGGGATGTTACATGTACCTACTAGTGGTAGGAGATTCAAATTTGAATTTGAAGTAAAGGATTTAGCGGGATTACACATCGATATATGTGTGTGGCTTTTGAAATTGGAGAGCGGACGGATTTCGTCGTGAATCGGGGGTCAAATCGGACGAAACGAAATGCTAGATTCGATGCACCCGTCGTGCCGAACGCAATGGTGCTGTCGGATCGAAAATCCGACGGACGGATCTCCGGTAATTGCAAAGTTATCGCTGAGAGGTCAAATTGGCAAAACGGTTAAATCGCGAAAAGATCTAATATTTTATGTACTGAATCGCGTGAGATTGATTATCGAGGTGCGTACACGCGTAATACACGCATTGTGAGGGACTGGGCAGTAAATATTCAGTTTTGGAGGACTTTGGTGCAAAGTAACTTTTGGTATATATAGTGTACCTAGGGTTTCATGCATGGAAAACCCTAGACCTAGCTGCCTTGCTACCCCAGTTAGCCCTAGCCGACCTCAGAGCATCACTGCCCTGCTCGTGCGCAGGCCCCGGCCGCCGACGAGCAACCCCGGCCGCCGGAAGAGCCACCCCGACCTTACTCTCACCTCTTCTCTCCATCTTGCCTCTTTTGATTCGTCTGGTGGCTGCTGTTGCAGCATGGGTGAGTAAACCTATGGGAAGCCTCTGGAACTTGATTGCTCAGCCCCGGACCCTTGCAAGATCGAAAACTTGCATTTTCGGAGCGTTTTTCGGCGAAATCCGAACCGACTAGAACCGCGTTTTCAGATTCGGAATTCATTCCGACCGGGCTACTTGGGGATCATTCTTGTTTCATGCTG
>NW_017891209.1:21830-22783 GCF_001540865.1 Ananas comosus
CTTCACCAACTTAGTCGAAATCCTCAGGAATCACCCACGACGCCTTGGGACCCTCAATTCCTCCGGCCGTGGCTCGAACCTCGGCGCGTCGCGCCGCCCCCGAGCGCCGTTCGCCGCGCTCTGACGTAGGTTGCCGGCCAAACTGAGTTAATCCTGGCCGAGGTAGCGGTCGATTCCTTTCTCCAAGCATGCCTGCCGTCGGGATCGGGAAGCGCCCCGCGGCCACCTCCTGGACACTCTATCTCTCTCTAGCCTTGTTGGCTGGTCACCCGCATCGTTTCGTGGGTTTGGAAACGACGGGTGAGCGACGGTGAAGTTCCGGTGCGGTTTTTGGGACTTCCGGTTTGTTCGGTAATCAGTTTTGGGAAACCGATTCTCGTGAAATTGTTTGTGGGATTGTTGTGGGTTATGCCTTTAGGGTTTCTTAGTTGTGGGTTAGACACTAATCCAGTGGACCCTCCTTAGGTCCGGTTGACGTTCTTTTGCAGTCAGGAGACAGACGCGACAGTTGTACAGGTGGGTACTTGGATCCGACGTCGGTACAGTGGTGCACGCTCGTTGATGGTTTCCTACCTTTGTTCTCTCGTTATTATCTGGCATATATACATATATCTTGATATATAGTATTGAGCTTGCATTCCCGTTGTTTCTATTATACTCTACTCATATGTTTCTATGCTTAGTATCATGTGTAGGAGTAGAGTAGTTTATCCATATGTGATCCCGGTGACCTGATTGGTCGGTTCTTGTACTTCGTTTCGGTGACCTAGTTGATCGGTGCTTTTATCTTATCGGTTGACCTGGTTGGTCAGTTGTTGCATTATGTATTGGGTTGGTCTGTTTCTTGACTTCGGTCGTTCGATGACCTTTGAGGTCGGTGTACCCTGAGGGGTAGGATTGTCGGCTGGTGCTGACGGTAGTTCTGGACTATATCGAATACACTCCTGTGACCT
>NW_017891210.1:0-15039 GCF_001540865.1 Ananas comosus
TCCTAATGTTGGTGTGCGAACAAGAAGTCAGCTACAATGTGAATTTGCACGTTATGTATCTTTGATTGAGCCAAAGAATATTGACGAAGTGTTACGTGATGAATATTGGATAAATACAATGCAAGAAGAACTTGGTCAATTCATTCGCAATGATGTATGGGAATTAGTGCCTCATCCTGAGCAACAACATATAATAGGTACCAAATGGATCTTTAAGAATAAGAAAAATAAGGATGGTACCATTGTCCGAAACAAAGCGAGACTTGTTGCTCAGGGCTACTCACAAATTGAGGGAATAGACTTTGATGAAACCTTCGCCCCGGTTGCTCGTCTTGAATCAATTCGTATTTTGTTCGCGATTGCTTGCTATTTTAAAATCACTCTTTTTCAAATGGATGTTAAAAATACATTTCTAAACGGATTTTTAAAAGAGGAAGTTTATGTTGAACAACCGAAAGGTTTCATAGACTCAAAATTTCCAAATCACGTTTTTCGACTGAAAAAGACACTTTATGGACTAAAGCAGGCTCCGCGAGCATGGTACGAGCACTTGACAAAATATCTTTTGGAAAAGGGCTACTACCGAGGGGGAGCGGATAGAACTCTTTTTGTAAAACACTTAAAGAATGATTTCATTGTGGCACAAATTTATATTGATGACATAGTCTTTGGGGCAACTAAAGATAAGGATGCCAATGATTTTGCAAAATTGATGACAAGCGAGTTTGAGATGTCGATGATGGGGGAGGTTAATTATTTCCTTGAACTTCAAGTTAAACAAACTAAAGATGGAATTTACTTGTGTCAATCCAAATATGCGAAAGATTTGGTTAAGAAATTTGGATTGGACAGTGCAAAGGATTTTGACACTCCGATAGGTACAAGTAACAAAGGACTTGGAGTAAATTCGGAAGGACAGAGCATGGATGAGAAACAATACAGAAGCATGATTGGAAGTCTATTGTACTTAACTGCGAGCAGACCAGATATTGCTTTCAGTGTTGGAATTTGTGCTTGCTATCAAGCTAATCCTAAGGAAGTTCATCTGAAAGCGGTTAAACGGATCATTCGGTATGTTAAAGGTACAACCGCATATGGCCTCTGGTATCCTATGGGAACATCTCTTGATCTAATCGGCTACTCAGATGCTGACTGGGCAGGCTCTGCAGATGATCGGAAAAGTACTAGTGGAGCTTGTTTCTACATTGGACACTGTCTGGTTGCTTGGCACAGTAAGAAACAAAACTGTATTGCTCTTTCCACTGCAGAAGCTGAATACATTATGGCCGGGAGTTGTTCTACTCAATTAATTTGGATGAAGAGTTTACTGAGCGACTATCGAATCCCTTCCACTACTCTTACTATTCTGTGTGACAACACAAGTGCAATTAATATTTCTAAAAATCCTGTTTTATATTCACGAACAAAACATATTGAACTAAGATATCATTTTTTAAGAGAACTGGTTGAATCAAACATCCTACAACTTGAATATATTTCGACTGAAAATCAACTTGCAGATATTTTAACCAAACCTTTGGATCAAAAACGTTTTCTGCATTTAAGAAAGGCTATTGGTATGAATCCTTCAATCTAGATATATTCTATTGGGCCATAGATCATGTGCATGTTACATTTTATTTATGTGCATGGTTTCCGATTATGGTGGAGAGACGATTGAATTTCTTGAATAATGTTACTGTTTTTGGAAGATGATTTGGTCCGTGTTATCTCAATTGTTTGACTTTAATTATTTCATATTTAGTTTTTGATTGATCACTGTCAAGGTTGTTTTCTATTGTCATAATTTTTTAAATGATCAAATTATTGAAATTCTGTTTAGCATACTGAATCAAATTCAACACCTCATGCTTCGAACTTTGAATGATGCAATTATTTGTTTGATTATTAGTTATGAGATGAATAACTCTTTCTCTGTTTTTGAAATTGCAATAATATTTTTGACTTGAGGGTTGCACTAATTTAGGGGGAGTCTTTTCGATTTTGGTTATAAAAGTTTCTGAAATTCAAGATGTGGAAAGAGTTACATCCATGCTGGGAGTGTGAAAACTACTACCACATGGAGGAAAGAGCTACCACCTCGGTCGTCCTGTCAGTGTGTGCAGCTATCACATATTGATTAAAGTATCTCTATAAGACAAAAGGAAAGTACCTTTCAGAGAGAAAAAAATTGCTCAAAGAGCTATACATCTCGTAGGTGATATAAGGTGGACTGTTAATAAAAAAGGATGGTCAAAGAGCCACTCCTGTCTTGAATATTGTGCATAACTCAATTTGAACATATTATTTTGATTTCACGATTCTGAGAATTATTTATACATTTTCTTTAACAAATATGATGATAGAACAATACAATTAATTCCTAGATCTTGCATGATGTGTAGAACTTTATTTTATATATATCTAGAATTTTCATTGATTTTCGGGTCAACAATTTTGCCAAATTGAATATCCTTGAAATTGATTTTTTCAAAATTTATTTATGAATTTTTATTTGAAGTTGTTGGGAATGAAAATTGGTTATTTTTGTTGATTGAACATTGTGGAATAACATATATTTTTTCTGGAATTTTTGGAGCTTAATTTAAAATTTTTTAAAATTCTAGGCTCTGGGACCGGTCCCAGGCAGGAGAGACCGGTCCCTCCACCCGACCCAATAAAGGGGTTTTTGTTCGATGTGTCTTGTACGCATTTCAACTTTTTCCCTGCTTCTTCTCTTGCGTTTCTCTTGCCTCCAGATCGGTTTTTACTCACGTTCCTCGTGGATTTGCACTGATTTTAGGTATGATTTTCGGATTTTGTTGCATTTTTATCATATACTCTGAAAATGTGTTTCGTTTCAGATTTTTTGGTGTTTCTTCTAAAGTTCTAGCTAAATTTGCCTTAATGTGCTTTGACCTTGTTCTTAGACCTGTTGTTTCCATATTCTCTTGTATTTCTTCATCTTTTTAGTCAATTCCTGTAGGTTTTTCATCATCAAAACCTAGTTTTTCTAAAATTTTTGTGGACAATTTATTTTTGCTGATTTTGATGCATGATTTGTTTTGGTTTCTCATGAGTATGTGGCCCCTAGGATTATCTAGCATTTATATATCAATTTGCTGAAATTTTTTTTGGAATAAAAAATTAAGTGTTCTTATGTTTCATATGTAAATATCATTATGTTTAACAGGGGATTTCTTCAAAATGTATTCATGGTTACTTGTGCTTGTGGTCCTGATGGCCGGGGGTGGTCGCGGAAGCAAACGATAGCGCTCTTCGAGTAAACGGCCGGTTGAGCAACAACCGGAAGATGAAGGGAGCGAATATGCTCCTGGCGACGAATCTGAGGAGGACGAGCCGGACTGGGAGGCTTTTACTCCAGAGGTGTTGACTAAGGATAAGGATACAAGAAAAGGAAAAGGCAAAGGAAAAGCCATTGATAAAGGGAAAGGCAAAGCCATGGATCAAGGAAAAGGAAAGGCATCTGGTTATACCAGTCGTCGGAAATCTGGAGGTGTTGAGATTAGAGAACCGGGTTCTGAGCCTCCGCGTCTCTGTCTGCAGGATGTTCCGTCTGCTCGAAGGTCAATGTACTCGTCGAAACATTGTATTGGTGAGCGCGATGTTGGCGTTACCAGTATCATTGACTGTGTGCCGGGATTTCAGGATTTATTTGAAAAAGAAAATCTTCATCAGATTTGTGATTTTTCGGAACAAACTGGTTTCTGTTTGGAGCTAATTAGAGAGTTCTATATGCGAGCAGGTCACTTGAGTGACTCAGACGGCGGTCCGTATCTATTTACTACTTCCATCCGTCGGGTTGAGTTGTCGATCACTCCCGATACTATAGCGTCTGTGCTAGAAATGGAAGCTAGGACTGAAGGCATGGAGTATCTACAGGCCGGGTTTGACTCACTTCGGGATTGGAACCGTGTCGTGAACTCTATTTGCATGCCGGGAACAGAGTCAAACGGAATTATGGTTTTATCCAAGGATTTCAAAATGGAGTACAGGTTCTTGAACTTCGTGGTTTGCTACAACATTTTGCCTCTCGCAAACACGAAGATTTTAAGATGGGATCGCATCTTGTACATATATCTATTGGCTAGGCCAGATATTGTAAGTGCGAAAAATATCAACATGAATATCCCGTTGTTGATCTGGCGGAGAATGGCAAAAGATATCAAAACTTCAGGACAGAATGAAAGATTGCTATTTCCACTGATTATCATGCGGATTCTGCGACTCCATGAGGTGGATGTTCGTTGTACATCCTATGAGCATAGCTTGGGAAGGATCAATGAAAGGACGTTCGTGAAGTCCTCTGTGCAGCTTCGAACTCCGTCCCAGCGTGCTTCTTCACCTCCTGCTGCTCCACCTCCTGCTGCTCCTACTTCTTCCCGTCCTTCCATGGATATTTCTGAGGAGGATGTCTCGGTGTCGTCAGTATATCGTGAGCAACAGAGGTTATCTGAAGAGCTTCAAAAGCTTTCTGCTGATCAAGCTCAGATACGGAAAGATGTGAGCAAAATCAAGCGGCTGATGAAGGCTATCTTTGACAAATTAGGATGTTGCAGCTCAGATATTCCTCCGCAGGGTGACGATTCCGACTGACTGTGCGGGGTTCCTCCTTTTGTCATTTTGGCGCTTTCTGACAAAAAGGGGGAGATGATATGTTGGCTCATGATGATGATGATGTCTTTTAGATGATGATCTTTGGAGATGCTTTTGATGCTTTTAGCTTAGTTGTGTAAATTTAGATGGTTGCTTGGATGAACTATGAACTATGACTTGTTGCTTTGATTGCTTTGACTTTATGTTTGATCTTTTATGATAAGTATGCTTGAATCTTGATTGTGTTTTAAGAATGTTTTTGCAGGAATATTTAAGACTTCAAGACTCCATGTCTAAGTTATAGAGTCTGTATTAAGGTTGTGAAAATTGTAATTTTCGTTTATTGGATCGATCATGCAGGAGATTGTCGTTTGGTGATTGCGATGATCTTCTTTTTATTGTTTCTGAGTTGTGTACGAGCTTTGTAGTATATTTTGTCACGAAATCGCCAAAGGGGGAGATTGTTAAGGATTTTATAGGTTGGCGGATTTCGTAGAGTTGAATGGAGTCTTGAAGAGTTGATCGCGGAAGTTTGAAGAAAAGATTCAAATTGAAGAACAAAGACTCATTCGGAAAGCTCGGCACTTCAGGTATGAAGAATAGATGATTTATGGTGAAGATGTTTAATTGTAATAAGTTCAGAAGGCTTAGATTGCTTTAAAACTCTTTTACTGAACTTTTATGTGTTCTGGGACCGATCCCTGAGTTGAAGATACTGGTTCCCTTAAGGTCCTCACTGCGTGAATGTTGAGGCAACCGGTCCCCTGAGATAAGAGACCGGTTCCCGAACATTGGTAGTTCTGTCACGCAACGAGGGACCGGTCTCTGGCTTGAGAGACCGGTTCCCGAACGCTGTGATTTTTGTCACGCAGCGAGAGACCGGTCTCTCACTTGAGAGATCGGTCTCTCACAGACCGGTCTCCTCAAGAGGACCGGTCTCTTAGGACGACACATGTTTTTAAAAAGAACTTTTTGCAATCTTAGTCTACTTCTAAGTCTTCTAAACATATAAATAAGCTATGGGGGTCATCTTAAAGTTTAAGGCTTTGAATTTCTACTCATTCTAAACCCTAAAAACTTGTTTTTCCCGTTCTTATGATTCTATCCCAATAACAAGTTTCTAACAATTAACGATCGACTTGATTCTTCATTTTTACTTGCGAACTTATACGAGAATCAAGTAGATATTTGATTAAAAGGTAGACCCTCATCGCTTATGGGATTCTAAGGTTTAATCACCATAAATCTTCGATTCTACAAGCTCCGGAAGGTGGTTCGGCGCGTGGATCTCGCGTGTAGCCGAGGATTCGGTGGACGCTTCGAGGAATTGAGGCGTTGACGCTGCAAGGAGTTGCGGCGAGGTCGGTTGGAGGATTCCTATCGATCGAGGACCGGTGAAGATCACCATCAACAGGAAATCGGTAAATTGAGTCGTGTATTTTTATCAAAATCAATTTTTGAGTTTGCCATTTTTACACCTATTCACCCCCCTCTAAGTGTTACTTATCTTTTAGATCCTCGGGATCAATATCTTTCACTTCTAGAGAGAGAAAGGGAGAAAAAATGAGAAGACAAGTGTTCACCGGCTGTGAATACAAGAGAGGGTGGTGGGGTCTATTTATAGGCTGCCACAATTGCAATAAAACTCCTCAATAATTGCTATTTGCAACATACAGCATTCTGCAGTTCTCTGCACTTGGTACCGGTACGCGTGACTTTTGTCACTAGTTCAACGATTACGCAACAGCCAACCCGAGAGCTGCCTTCTCGGGTAGCTGATCTGGTACCGGTACAGACCAGGTGTGTCACCGGTTTAACAGCAAAAAATACTCAAACCTGAGAACTACTACTCTCAGTCTGCTACGGGGTACCGGTACCACCCTGATGTTTAACCGGTTACAAAATGGCCAAACTGCAGTTTAGCACTTGTTCGAATTCTACTTCGCACCGAGCAATGCTAATACTTAACTATCTCTTTTAGAACTCAACTTTGACCCTTCCGACCTCTTTGAATGTCAAATAGAACATGTCGAAGCATCTCTCTCGCCACGCTTAGGTCCTCTTGACCAAAAGTGGTTTAATAGGACGGGGAATCAATATCTTACACCGATCTTCTTTATTATCTAGGTTCATTTGACTCTAGGTTCAATGCCACTCGTGTCATAACATAGGTTCTACAATACTAGGTCTCAATGCCACTCATCATTTACCTATATTTAATAACGTTAGGTCCGACATTCACAATACTTGTTATCCTAGTTATTCACATTTAGGATTATTAATTGACATGTCACTCAATGTACTTATCTTCCTAGTTATCCATACCTAGGATGTAGTTTACATGTCCTTGCTTTCCAATGTCGAGTACTCTATCAATCTAGAATTATCGACCCAAGTTCACTTTCATATGAATTTAACATATTCTCACATTATGTCAACATACATGTGTTCTTTAGCATTTCACGCACATGCATATGTTCTTATCATATCAATATACATTTTAGCCCATAACTCATTTTTTAGCATCTATCACATGCATTCTTTAGCATCTAGCTCTTATATTCACTTAGCATAGATCTTATGCATTTACGATTAGCATCTATCTCATGCATTCATTTAGCATTTATCACATGCATTCTTTTAGCATACATTATGCATACCCAATTAGCACATATCTTATACATTCACTTAGCATGTACTCTATGCATTCATTTGACATTTAACTCATGCATTCATTTAGCATTTAACTCATGCATCTAGCTCATGTTATTTAGTATCTAGCATATTTCTCATAATGCTAACATGTACATACATTCTAGCATATTCTTTAATGTGTCAACATGCATATACTTTCATCCAATATTTTCCATATTATGTCAATATACATATACTTGTCATTCAAGGTAGTCAATACATAACGTCTCATGCAATTACATGGCATCCACCTATGCATTCATTTATGTAATTAACTACCACTACATGCATCAATGACAAACCACTTCGCTTTGACATGGAAATGACCTAATCACTTCGATGAGCACAACCGACATAATATCGCTCTGCGATTGCTTGTAGTCACTTGCAATCGGCCTTTCGCGGCACACGTGGTCCGGTTCGACTCGTACGCGCAAACGATCACCGAACGCCCAACAATCCGCAACGTAGGGTCATCAAGGGCTCAACTCTAACCTTCAATTAGAGGATTAAAGGGTTAAATGAGATCAAAACCCTCATTTACTCAAAACCCCAATTTGAAGCCCTAGCCTTAATACATCCCCAAATACACCAAAAACATATGGAGTAACATGTTTAGAACACTCTAGGGACTACTAGAATATCATTCATAAAGGATTTAACCAAATCCTAAACTCTTACCAATTTGGGAACGCCGAGTCGGAAGCACGCCGCTCCACCGGGCACGCGAAGACTCGATCCGACGCTCCCAACGCGTTCCTAAGCTTGCTCTCCGCCAACACCGCAAATTTGAGGGACAAATCTAGAGTGAGTAGGGAATATTCTAGAGAGAGAAAGGGAGGGTTTCTCTCTCCCGCTCCATACGTGTGTGTGTTGGCTGGGAAGAAGAAGAAAGGGGAGAAGAGACCCCTTTTTATAGCCAACATAATTTCAGTTTAGCAGCTCGGAATCTATTCCTTTTCGCCGGAGCCCTTCTGATGTCCGTTTGTGCTCAAATTTGACAGTTAGGCTCGGTTTAAGCTAATAAAGAGAAAAATATCTTAACTTTTTAGTTTGGACCATTTTTTGTCACCGAAATCTCTACCGACTAGAATCTCTAGCAGATAGCAGTTAGATTTTATTTTCTAATTTTCGAGTGTCGGAATGATATGAAACTTTAAATCTAGTCTCATAAAAATAATTCCGACATATTCCCAAATTTTTATAATTTTCTGACACTGTGAATTTTCTGCTAAAATATCAGCGCCGTTCTTACAGAAAATTCTAAATTTTCTGTTTCCGATTTCATCACAAGTCGTTTCCGACTTAAATTTTACTTCTTTAAGTCCAATAAAAATAGTATCTCACACTATTTTTATTTATATTTACTTTTATATTAAAAAGTCGGTACATTACAGCTTCCGAGATCGAGCAATTAAAAGGATTCCTCCACTATTTCGATGTCGTCTGACTGTCGATCACACTCCGAATAATAAGCGCGAGCTTCATCGCATTGAGACGAGTCAAATCGACTAGTTGGGTGAATCCGCTGCGATGCGGATCGGGGTAACGAACTCGAAACTCGTGTTTTATGCATTATTTTAATAGTAATTAATGCAATATTGGGCTGATTGCAAGTTTTATGCATTGGGGACCCCGAGCATAGCCTCGAACAGCGTATAATCACTGTTAGCAACCTCTTGACTGATCGTCGATGTCACGCCCCGGATTACTACGTTTTTCCGGGCACGCCAACAGACCTGCCGTATACATAGAAATTTTCCATGTATATGACGCAATAGCTGTACATGTAATCAAATCATAGCTACAACCAGAAGGTAAGAGCTGCTAAACTGCAACATGAATACATAAAGCATAAGGTTCATAATACATACAAAAGCTCCGAACCAACGCTAACACCTCGCTCCAGCGAGTAAACTGAATATAGAGTATGTGCATGAACAAAACTCACTACCTCTGACGGGTACTCCGCTAGCACAGCAACCAAGGGTAGGATGAATCTACCTCGCGACTCCTTCCCACGGCCGAAATCAGCAACAGCAGCAGCCGCAGATGAAGGCTCTGCAAAAATGTGCCAACAACTGAGTGTGAGAACTATTGCTAAGCAGAGTAGTCCTCAGTCGGTACCGTTACCGACCTCAATGGCCCACCTACTAAGTCTACAAAAATATGTACAAAGGATAGTAAGAAAAGCTGGAAAGAACTCTACAGCTACATGCCACTATACTATAGTTAATTAACACAGGCTATCTGTAGAAATGAAAGATGGCTCACTCTGACCCAATCTCCCTGGGGACTGCGATACGCTTGTCCCGCCTGTCGAAACTACCCCGTCCGTCACTCCGAGGGCTGCTGGTGGTGAGATCTCACTATGGACTGTGATGCACCCATCCCGATTGCCTAAGCTACACCATACACCATCCCGAGGGCTGTTGGTGGCGAGATCTCATTAGGGACTGTGATACACCTGTCCCGTCTGCCTAAGCTGCACCGTACACCACCTATGGAAATGGCCGTCCAAGTAGAAAGGTCCAACAGGACTATTGCGACGTGTATTGACTACTGCGACTCAATACACGTCACAGTCTCACTAAGGGTAGAGAATGGCGTCACTAACTACTACTGACCCAACCTCACACGGGCTGCCTAAACGGACCCACCCTGCCTGTGTCCAGCAGCGCCGTACACCACCCACGGGGGTGGCCAGCTCAAGAACTATCCAAACAGAAACTGCGACCTTATCGCACTGAAACCTCATTCCGGAATGGCATTCGTGGGCGCGACCCAACCGAGTTTACAAGTGTCTCTGCTGAGTTCAATCAGGCTCTCACAGGCTGTAATCACTGTAAATGGGTCAAACTGATCTATCCACGAAAGCTCACGTGCTCTTGGCACAATCGGATGAAAAAAATACGAAAATCTGGGTCCACCGTCAACCCCGACGGCACCCGACGGTCCAACACAGTCTTACTTTACTGTAATAACACACTCAGCAACTCAGCGCGAGCATAAACTCAACCTACACTTATCTGAGTATCCACCTCGCACTAACAGCGGTGATACAGAAATCTAAGTCCACCGTCAACCCTGACGGCACCCGACAGTCCAAACGTTACTCTACAACAAGCTCGGCCCCTCGGCACGAGTGTAATGTTAGCCTACTCTAAGCTGGGTATCCACTACGCACTAACAGTGGTGATACAAAAATACTGTAGCTCCTGTAGTTAAATCTGGTAACTTTTCAGAAAATAACACTGTAGGTTTTAACGTGTTTTCTTCTAAGTCAAATCCTAATTCAACATGTAAAAAGGTTCTAAAATTAAGGCTCCAAATTCAGATTCCATAAAAAACAATGCAAATCGATGAATTGAGCTACTAAACATAATACTACACATAAACCATACATGCTGACAAAACTCCGACTTATGAGGAAATCCGACGATTTCGGTAAACATCAACCTACCTCGAACGCTAGTCCAGTGTCGGCAAAAAGTCAACTGGAGAAACCCGCACGCTCGCTCGACTCCAACGGCCTCTACCGGACTCAACCACGGCGCACGCACACAATCCTCCATGGACAAGCGAACAAAAACTAAGATCGGATCTCCAAAATTCCCAAAGAAATGAAGGAAAGAAGCTAGAGAGTGAAAGAGGGAACCAACCTGTGTTTTCATCAACCTCTGGCCCAAAGAGATAAGGCTGGGGGTTTGGTTTGGTTTTATCGCCAACAAAAGACCAAAAAGCCCCTTACCTACTCGCATTTCTAGCTGGAGTACTGGTACCCAACTTGGTTACCGGTACTTGGCCTCTCCTTCTCCAATCTCGCATGCAGGGTACCTGTACCAGCCCGATGCGGTACCGGTACCCGAGCTCGATACCGATACTTGACCATAGGTACCGGTACTCAGCATTACACCTGCGCAAACCCGAGAGCGTCCAGTTTTAAAATCCCACAGGGGTAGTGGTACTCCTCTCAGGTACCGGTACTCAACACTGAAATCCTGCACTTTGCAGATTTCAATGTCAGAACTCCACTCTCGCATTGCGCCGAGTCCGTTTTGCGTCCAATTCGCGTCAAAACGACTTCGACTTCTCCCGACACTCTCCAGACGTATCGTCAAGCCACAGATGCTGAAATCGCACCGACCGCTAAAAGTCAAGGACACTACAGTCGAAGGTCTGGGAGTCATCGCGGAGTGGAAATAGGGTCCCATGGCGTCATTTGGCGGAAATTTGCCGATCGGACGCAGTTTATTTTGCGATTTTCACAATAAGTTTTCGGCTACATGGTTGCCTAGGAAATCATCGCCTAGCCACATTAGCTGGCCGCCAGGGTCATCTCGTGTGTTCGAAGGCGACAGGTGAGCAGCGGAGGCTTCCGGTGCCCAAGTAGACATTTCCGGAAGCTCAAAGCGAATTGGTTGATCGACATTGATCGAGTTGATGTTGGTGCTTGTATTTGCTGCCTAGACACTCAAATGGATGTGTTTCAGGGCAACGGGTGACTGACTCATGGTCTGAGTTGGTGTGTTTCAGAAAGTTTCGTGGGCCCCGGGGGCATCCCGGTGCGTTTTCGGGATTCCTGACGAGTTTCGGGAATTGGTTTTGGGAAACCAATTCTGCGGATGGTTTTGGGTTTGTGAGCGTTGTGTTTTGAGTCACATGGATCAGATCCTGACTCTGTGGACCTATCTAGGTCCGGTCGACATCGCTCGTCTCGCAGAAGCTAGCCGCGGCAACAGACACAGGTGGGTACTTCGATCCGATGTTGGTTCAGTGGTGCACACTCGATAATGTTCCCTTCATCCCTATCCTTTACTGCTTACAAATACTTATCCATCAAGTACTCGAGCCTTTCACTACATGACTTCGATCTTACTCTACTTAGTGCATTCTTTTTTGCATTCATGACATAGAATAGAGCGATAGTGACATTGTTATACACCTTTTAGTTGATCGATCTGAGTGGTTGGTGCCTATATACATCTTGTGACACTGACATCATACCTACTAGTGGACTTGAGTGGTCGGTACTTGCATACATTTGAGAGAATGTTGAGTTGTTCCATCCTAGTTGACTTGAGTGGTCAGTACTTGCATACTTGAGAGGATGTTGAGTTGTTCCATCCTAGTTGACCTGAGTTGTCGATACTATGTTCTCTTACAATTTGATGACCTATTTGTCGGTGTGCCCTGAGGGGTGATGATTGTCAGCTATTCGCTGACGGTTGGTTATTGATCATATTCGCATCGATAGCCACAGCTCAACAGCATTTCACGAACACCAGCGGTCTAATCCCCCGCGGGAAGGTGTTCTTTTCCGGAAAAGTGGTTGGTTACCAACCCGTAAGCCCAGGAGCTTATGCTAGGGTTATATGCCAGATAGAACGGTTGTGGCTTGCCTGAGGTTCTTAGATCGATATGGCGGCATAAATTAATTAGGTACTTTTGGACTTTTCGTCCGATTGACACATATAGCTACAGTAGCGATTGTTGCATACTTACAGTTTTTCTATTCTTTATACTTATATTGCTACTGTAGGCCTTTCATTACCTATACCTGGTTACTAGTGAGTACGCTTGCTTTCGTCGACTTGCTGTACTCATTGGGAGGGGGAGACGTGTTTACATGTTCTCGTCTCTTACTATTTTTCAAGTGACGCGGATGAGATTGGTCATGACGTAGCGTAGGGCCGTAGCTAGTGGGCGGTCGTAGAGTTCTCAATCTATGGTATATGTTTTGACTATACTCCATACTTAGCATAGACATATATGTGATAGTATAGTTCACCCCTACACCTGTTAGTATATGATACATACGGTTCAATTGATATGTTATACTTGTGGATTTTTGGATGATATATTTATGAGTTTTGGATACTCATGGTTTTAGAATTTTCGTGACTTTTAAACACTTGTGGTTTTGGACTCAGTTTTCGAATGTTGGCTTTTTACCCCTCATGGTAGTATTTTCAAAATAAAGGCTCCCATGCGGGGAACGATTTTCAAATAGTTTTCTTGTGACTTTTCAAAAGTTAGAATTTTAAATAAAGTCTTCGTGTGGGAGACATTTGGAACTAATAGGATATATGTGAATGAATATGAATGGATGTGACTAAGAATCGTTAGCTGTATGATGTGAAATTAAAGATCCTTATACATTTTGTATCATTGTGTGAGCAGTGGAAGTTTGGTTGTTAATTGTATATGGCTACGCTGTGCAAATACGGAAAAGATTCTGCCTATTTATTTCGAAAACATTTTGTATTTGTGGCGGGTTTGTTACGTCCATGGGTCAAGGTAAAAAAAAAGTAGGACAGTTTTCCGCGAACTCTTGTTTATAAGTATAGCCCATATTCAAATTGGATTTCAAAAAAAGGATCTGGAGCATGACAGTAAACTAAAATAATTTGGCTAAATAATAAACATCTAAATATTGGTTAAATAATATTTTAAAAAATTAATAAATTAATTAATTGGGAATACTACATGGGATGATGAAGAATGACAGTAATTAGTGAATAACTATAAAAAATAAGTCAATATATTAATATTAATAAATTATTTAATTAATTATAATTTTAGTTAATATATTAATTTGATAAATTAAAATATTAATTATGCAAATAATAAAATATTAGTTAATGATTGAATAAGCGTATCAATCGTTAATTATTTAATTAGCTAATTAATTATAAATAATAAATTACTTACTAATTAAATACTTATTAATTTTATTAAGTCAAATAATTCATTAGTTAATTATTAAAAAGTTTATTGCATTAATTAATAATATTTTATATTATTTATAACTTAATCAGTAGAGGGATAAGATAGAGAATGGGTTATTCCACCTAAAGGTGGAACTACTATTCTCCCCTCTTAACGGGTTATTCCAGAATAACCCTTTAAGAGAAGAATAGTAAATCTTAGTGGCGTTTGGAAGAATAATAGGAATAGATCTCTTATTCCCTCCTTATCCCTTCAACCAAACATAGCCTTAGTGTATCTGTCATGTATCTATCGAGTATCCAATAATTTTCTGAATTTTCAGAAATGTCGGATACTTAAAGTATCTGACACGTATCGGATGTGTATTGCGCAAGTCTCGATATACGATACATATTTGATACGATACAACAAGCGAAATGAATTATAACAGGATGCTTTTCATTGATTCCGATCATATTGCCTTTCCTAATTGACTTACAAATCAAATTGCCCATATTTTGTTTTCCAAATTTTCTACTCTCCTCTACGTTGAATTTTGAGTAGGAAAGTTTTGCTAGGATGGTAATTTTATCCAAGTTTCCTTTTGCTATTTTTGGTAAACTTGGTATTTCTAAAGCTCGAATTTTCTTAACGTTGCCGATAGTTAGATATGCTCAATTATCATGCCAAATACTGTTGGTTTAGAAGTTCAAGATTTAGCCTTAGAATTTAGTACGTGATTGTCCTAACTATTGGAAAATCTTCTCTATTAGAGAAGCAAAACTGTGTCTTTGGCAGCCAAAAATTCTGGAACTTCGCGAATGTTTGGAAAGCTGAAACAATTCTCTGGATGTCAGAAGTGTAAGCTTCAATTTTCAAGCTTGTGCTTTTAAACTTCAGCCATAAATGATGGAGAATTTTAAGGAATAAATTGTTAGGTTTTTTTCCCAACATAAACAAACCACATAACCTTTAACCTTTGTGAGAGTGAAAACTGGTTTTTTTTTTTTTTTTTCT
>NW_017891210.1:15064-22728 GCF_001540865.1 Ananas comosus
AAAAAATATAATACTATTCTCTAATAAGTTTTTCAAAAAAAATATCAAATTTATTTTTAAAAACTTTTATTGATGTGGGTTAGGGATAGGGTTTTGAGAGAGGATAGATTATTTTTTTTTTATTTTTTTTTTTTATGAGAAAGGGATGAAGAGAAGGAGGGTGAGATGGTCACATGGGCTTCGAAAACTTAGTGAGCTTCCGGAATGAAATCTCAATCCGGGCTAGAAGACCGGAATCAAGTTGAAAGCTAATGGGCCATTTCCATTCCGGTCCGGAATAGGAATTTCAAACCGATTCATATGAACCAAACAAAATTAACCGGATTTGATCAAACCGATTCTCATTCCATACCCAAAATGGATGAACCAAACAAGCCCTAAAGGTGATGAGATCGATTGCGATTGATGGGATGGGCTCGCGTATGGGAGGAGGGCAAACAAAATTGAGTAAACATTAGGGGGTAAGGATGCATTTTTAGGGATTTGGTTGCCCAAAAAAAAGGGTTGAGAACAAAACTATACTATCAGATAATTAAGGACCAAGGACGAATGAATCAATCTTCCAATTCAATGCCAAATTTTCTCTCAAAAAATTCAATGCCAAATCCACTATACTCGCCCGTTTAATAACGGCTAGTTGCTTCTATTAGAATTTCCATTGATAAAAATTTTGCCAGGTACCATTTTTAGCACTAATTGGAAACAATTTAATTTCTTTTATTGCTGAGAAGGACGTGCACATCTACATGTGCAGGGATTGAAATGGTCTTATTAAGGCCCTGTTTGGATGCATAGTTAAAAAACTTCATGGAATTTTTATTCTATGTTTTTGGTCTAAATGAAATACGGAATCCTGTAACTACAAAAAAATTCCACAGCTTCATTTTTAAGCTGTTTGGATACATATCATACAATTCCACAGTATTTATAACAATTAAATTTCTAAAATTTTAAAATTCAAAACTCAAAATTCAAAATTCAAAATTCAAAATTTAAAAATAAAATTTTAAAAATTAAAAATAAAAATTCAAAATATAAAATTAAAATTTAAAATTTAAAATTTAAAAAGTAAATAGATTTTATGTTTTAAATTTGAAATTTGAAATTTGGAATTTGAAATTTCAAATTTGAAATTTGAAACTTTAAAATTTAAAACTTAAAGTATACCATTTAAACTTTAAATTTTGAAATTTAAAAAATCTATAATTAAAATTTTAAATTTCAAATTTAATAATTTATAAATTTACATATTTATAAATTTAAAATTTTAAATTTAAGTTTAAATTTAAATTTTGAAGATTGAAAATTAAAAATTAAAAATAAAATTAAAATTTTGAATATTTGAAAATTCTTGAACTTTTTGAAATTTGAAAGTTTGAATTGACATTTTTTGTTTGAAATAATTTGAAAGTTGAAATTTGAAAAGTTGAATGAATCAAGTTGAATTTTGATTTTGAATTTTGAATGTTTATGAATTTTGAATTTTGAAATTGAATTTAAAATTTGAAATTTGAAACTTTTGAATTTTGAAATTTGTAATTTGAAATTTGAAAGTTTGAAAGTTGAAATTTGAAATTTGAAATTGAAATTTAAAATTTTACAATATTGATAAATTGAAAAATTTGAAATTAAAATTTGAAATTGAAATTTGAATATTTTTTTTTTTGTGAAAGTTTTTGAAATTTAATTTTAAAATTTAAAAATTTGAAGTGTTTTGAAATTAAAATTTGAAATTAAAAAAAAAAAAAATAAATTAAAATTAAACATAAAATTAAATTTTATTTTAAAAAAAATTTTAAAATTTGAACTCTACGAAATTTTATTGTTGAAAATTTAAAGTTTAAAAATTGCATACCGATGCTTTGGGACTCGCAAAATGGTGGAATTTTTTCCTTTTGGTTAAAGTGGATTGTAGTTTACTCAGTTTTTTTGAGTAAATAGTATATAACTATTAACTCAAAAAATTAGTCATTTTTGTTTATTCTTCCAAACGCTTCATAGGATTATTTTCCCTACCAGCGAGCATAGATTTAACTGTATGCATACGTTTTTAGAGGTATCAAACGGGGCCTAAGTTTATATCCAACATAATTTTCGACGTATTATTTTTATATACAACTGAACATTTGTACAGTCCAATGTAGAAAATTTTAATAAGTTAAGACAAGGTATATTTATAAAATATTATGATAAATAATTATCAGCATAATCAACAAGCTTGAAAAAAACAATTATGGCCCTATGTGATTAGCCGGTAGTTGTTATGCCAAAGTCGTCACTTTCGTATAAGGTATTATATAGATATTGAAAACACTACTCTCTACCACTTAAGTTTTTTTTTGTCATACAACTCGAGCCAGTTAAATAATATTTTTTTTTGACATAGACGTGACATATAAGACTTCCCACGCACATAATATAAGCTTCTCCTACCCACCCACAACGGCACGTCTTCTGTTGTATGCTGAACAGCATAACTGATCAAGAATAGTCAATAAGATACAAATTCACGAACCTACCATTCATCAATATACTGACAGACCAGAATCGATGCGATGGGCATTTTCATAACGTCACTAACTATTCCTTAGAAACTAATTCATGCTCACTGAACGCACTAGCGCGGCCGGATGAGATGCGAATACAAATACAAAAATTACCCTATTTAAAGAGTGCTCCCATCCCAGGAAGCTTTATTTAAATGCTAATTACCATCAATAAATAAAAAGTCATTCAAAAAGTCTTTTGAAATAACTGTGTTCTCTCACCACAGAGAACTCAATTTTTGAAAGTCGACTATCTCGAGGGGTAATCAACTTCAATGAACGAATATCGAAAATCCTGAAAACTCCGAGTTCATGCATATCCTATATAGAAATCCCAAGGTTTATATAAATCTCACAATTATTTTCAAGCATAACAATATGATCATCTAACTGAACATTCGACTTTATTTAGTCTACTAAAATAGTAAAAGAAAAAGAACCAGGTAAGAACCGCAATGGCGATCTAGTTATGCCGTCTCCATGTATCTGTCCCAAACTTTACTGCCCGAGCTACCATGAAAAAATGGTTGGAGTGGAACATCAAACAAGTCTCCCCCTCCCAGTAGGTCCGGCAAGCCGACAAAGATAAGTGTACACATCGACAAGGAGGAATAAATGAGCAGTAGTAAACAACAAGTAAGTCGACTATGGTAAAAAGAATAATAAGTATAATAGTCACAAAAGAGCTACTACTATAAGTGATGACACAAACAACAAAACAACTATGACAGTATCAAACTAGTGGTAGTTAGTAACGATAAATTGAATTGTAAAACAACTGCATATGCATCTAGTTATGACCAATCGCTATCTGCAAAGAGAGAGGAAACGCATCGTCAACTAGTAACTGGAATATACAAGTATACCCCAATCACTAACCTATATTGGATCTAGATGGACCTCAGGCATGCCCACGCTTGCTCTATGACCTTACATGGGCGAGAGCTCACAGGGTCGCATGTTACGACCCTTTCCTAGAAAATATCCTTATTGTGGGTGGAATAACCACTGGTGTACATGAATGCTCACGAACGACGTAATATAGCCATGAAAAAATCATGGCAAGCAGCACACAAACCGATATGAAACAATCCACAACCATATCCGAACAAATCCGGTCTAATATTTCCAAAGGAACGTCGCCATGTCATTGACTTATCAGGTCTATATAACCGTATCACAAGTATGAAATGTCATTAATGACGAAGTTATGCAACGATAATCAATCACTGAAGTGCTACTCTACCATTAGATCAACCATGATGATACAAGACGAAACAACCGTAGAGTAGATCGATAAATACTCAATGTTGTGCAAGAGATTCAACATTCGAGCATGATAAAGTAGGCAATCATAAGAGAGAAGAAAGAGAAGAAGTCACCGAGTGTATTTTGCTTAATCGACTTTGGATCGAAGTATCCACCTGTACGATCGAGAACCAGAAGTGCAGAACATGCGAAACTATCCGCCGGACCTATGAAAGATCCACTAAGTCAAGCTCCATCCAAATAAGACTCCAAACAACCCAAACAGACGACTACAAAAACCAATAACCTAAAACCCGTCAGAACTCCCGGAACTTGTCGGAACGTCCTCGGAACCCACAAACTGCTCCAGAATTCCCCGATCACAATCGTAACTCCCCGATCACAATCGTAACTATCTGTTGTCCCCCAAATGCACCAAACAAGTGCCCGGGCAGCAACAACCCTCAACAAGGACTATAGGATCAACTAAGCAAAAATCTGCCAAACTGGGTTTTCAAAATCGCCAAAACAGGCTCCGAAACCATCCCGTCGCTAATTTACCACCTTTGAATTTCGAGGACGGCAGTAGCAACCAGCCAGCAAGACATGACGGGGTTCTCAAGCTATCCGCAATGTTAGAACACCAAAATCCACTAATTAACCTCCGTCTAATTGTCGAATTTCCATCAAACGACGTCATGGGGCCACATTTTAACTCCGCAACGGCTTCCGAACAATTGACGATCAATCAAAAGGTTTCTAATAGCGGCATCACACTGTTTGGGGCAGTACACGACATACCCAAATTATAAAACATGCAACAAACCCATTATAGTATTAATTACTACACAAATAATACATAAACACCAGTTTTGAGCTCGTTACCCTGATCCGTGTCACACAAGATCCCACCAACCAGTCAATTTGATTCATCTCGATGTGATGATGCCCGTGCTTACTGTTCGGAGTGGAATCGTCGGCCGGAAGGCTTTAAAACAGCAACATAGTCCACCAAAGGATTGATCCCGGAAGCGACTGAGATCGTCCCACTTACCAGAACCTCGATGATCACAGCGAAGGTGAGCACATCACTCCACAGGGTAGTATAAGTGCGGTGCTCATGCCTCGAAAGCTCATCGAAGTTTCCAATGGCCGAAAATCCAAGCCCATCAAGAACGGCCCTAAGAAACCTAGCCCGTAGGGCTAGGGCATCACGGATCCGGTGGCTAGCACCACTGCAGGGGAAGTTCCGACCAGGTGAGGGTCATCAAACCGAGGGGAGTCGGCCGGGACCACTGGCCGGCTGCGGGAGGCAGCGGCTGCGGGGCGTGGCGGTGGCACTCCCAACCAGCCCCGCGTGTGGGTAGGGCAGAGCCTCGCACTACCGAGGCAGATCGAGGGTGCCAGGGGCAGCGTCGACAACTTCCTCGAGATAGACGATGACAGCTGGTGGAAGCACGACGCGGCGGTGGCGGGCGGGAGGCTCCCCGCAGCCGCACAAGGTCTGTGGCCTCTTCTTTTGCCTCGGCAACTCCCTATGGCACGACGGTGCCGGGGAAAGGTCGGGGACGGCTGCCCGGTGTCCGGTGGTGACCGCGGCAGCGGTCTAGGTCGGCGGCTACCGGATATAGGAGGGCTTGGGTCACCCCCTCCCTTCACAAGGCTATTGGAGAAAGAGAGAGAGGGGAGAGAGGGGGAGAGAGAGAGAGTGAGAGATATATATTGGGCTCTCCTCCTTTTCCGGCGGCCAGCAGCAGTGACGGTGAGGGCAGGGATCAACATGTAGGCTAGAGGGGAAGGGGGATTAGGGTTAGGGTTAGGGATTAACCCTAATCCAACACTAATATATATATATATATATATAGCAGGGCTACTGTGCTCTCAGGAGCACGAGGCCTCCGTAGCCGTTTTCGATGATGGAATTTTCGAATTGACGATCGGCTCCTAGTGGATATTTGAAGTTTCTAGAAAATATTTTGCAATTTTTTTATATCATTTTACCTAGTGATCGAAAGGATTCAAAACTTAATAATCTTTAATGGTGATATCTGCGTTTTCAAATTTAACAAGTGTAGAAATATTCAATTAGATAAAATTTATGATACAAAAATTTTTGCTATATATCTTATTACAAATCAATATTTCTTATCGAAAATTTAGTGCTATATCACCACGTTTTTATATGATTTTTATTTCAAGCTATTAAAAATTATAATTTTGAATCCTCTCGAATTGTAGGTAATGATATCGAATCGCAAAAATTATTTTCTAGAAACTGTCAAAATACGCTAGATCAAGTCTAACGCGAGCCGATCTTCGATTCGGAAATTCCATCATTGAAAACGGCTAGCGAGCACCAGAGCGCCTCGGTGCTCCTCAGAGCACAGCCAGTCACTGCTCTATATTATAGAGTAAGTCTCCGTATCTATCATATAGTACCTCGGCTCCAATACTATTGCTCATTTTCGATTTATGTGTTTCAAATCAACAATCCATATCGTAAAACTGATACTAGGTATAAAATTTTAGAAAAAATTTGCTATATTTTTTCGAATAAGATTTACTCATGATCAAACCATTTCAAAATTATCAATTTTTAATGGCTACAATGCGTGAAGTTTGGAGTTTAATGGGGCATAGAGAATTAAATTTCTTCAAATTTTTGATAGAAAAAACTTATAAACTATATATATAATGGTGAACATTCTTGATATGAATTAAAAGTTCCTATGCCCTCAAATTTTAAAGATTATTCCAATTTCCATCCGTCCATTTGACATAATTTATTTACTAGTAAACTATGTCGAAAGAATAACTAAAATTTTATTCCTAAGAACTCATGTACCTAGATCGATATTAATGGTGTGGATCGTTAATTTGAAACACACCTAAGATCAATAATAAGACTTATATTATCGGAGGCGCTCGTTTCGTATTAGATAGTATAGTAGCCTATTCTATAATATATATGATATATATTATTATAGATATATTATATATATAATCGAGTTCCTATGCTTTTAAAAGTACCAAGTCATTGGTGCATGTAAGTTTTTAGCCATTGGATTAAGGAATATGCTGTTAAGATGATGTGGGCCCCCTAGGGTTAAGTGGGTGGCTGGTTGAATAGTATAATCTAACGGATGAAAATGATCAAAGGCGTAGATCTAACGGGAAACAATTTACAAGCACCAAATACTTTGTACTTTTACAAACACCATAGCCAGACTCTCTCTCTCTCTCTCTCTCTCTCTCTCTCTCTCTCTATATATATATATATATATATATATATAGGCTAGGGCTACTATACTCTTATGAGTATAGAACCCTTCATACTCATAAGTTGTTTCAATGATGGAGCTTCCGAATCGACGATCCACTCCGTTAAATATGATCTAGAGTATTTGAAACTTTTACAAAATAAATTTCGTAATATTTTGAAATCATAATAAAGTTCATCAAGTGGGTATAAAATGAACGGTCAAAATCGAACGACGTCTTAAAAATGGATGTTCGGTTCCTTCAATTTAAGATCGGAGTAGTGAACAGAATTTTCTATGAAAAATTCAAATGATTTCGGTTCTTTTACACCGTTAAACTAGCAAATATCCTATACCGGCGGTTAAAAATTATCAATTTTGTGACCTTTTGATCATAAGGTAAATGATGTCAAAAAATTATAAAATATAAATTCTAGACATTTTAAATGCTCTAAATAACGTTTAACGGTGTTGATCGTCAATTCGGAAGTTCTATCATCGAAAACAACTTATGAGTACGAGGGCGATCGTACTCATAAGAGTATAGTAGCCGGACTATATATATATATATATAGAGAGAGAGAGAGAGAGAGAGAGAGAGAGAGAGAGT
>NW_017891211.1:0-5974 GCF_001540865.1 Ananas comosus
GGGGTGGCGGAATTGCCGCTAAGCTAAGGAAATCGACTGAGAAATTTTTTTTAAGCCGATGGCTTGTGTTACTCAACCGCATTTTGATCGAGCAAGATGCAAGCGGTTTGGAGTTTTGGAGGGTGGGTGGGGCTCCTGATACCACCTTTGAGGAGCTGATGACTTTGGTGGTGCCAAACCTAAACTTTTTGGAGAGGAGTCAGAAGAAAAGCACATCTTCCGACTCGGGAGTTGCAAAAGGCGTCGAACTAAGGGATGGGTGTGCATGGTTGCACCGGTGCACTTCACGGTTAGACGGTGATGGATCTGATGCGTTTCCCGCGGACGGACTTTGGGTACCGGCGGACGTTGGGCATTGTAAAGAGACTAATTTCTTCAAGAAGCACATCGCAGCACCCGTAATGCGTTGGTACTCCGGGGAGCGTATCAAAGAGTGTATAAAGCGACTTGAAGGTTGGCTTTCATTTGGTGGCGGATTAAAAAGAAGGATGTTGGGGAGTATTCGTTGCTAGATGTTTACTTACTAACAAGCGTTGGAAGCGCCTGAGCACGCAGTTCCTGCAGCGGAAGAGCTGCCAGAGCCTACCCGCGGGTTGCCAATGTGGGAAGCTGGAAAAAGTCACCATGGATTTGTGATGCGGATTGCCCTCACTCACAGAGGCCGCATGACCTATTGGGTGATGTGCTGGAGTAGGTTTGGACGAATCGGCACATTTCATACCTATCACATACTTTGGACTTGCTGGAGAGACCTCGCCATTTATTTGGAGGAGATGGCAATGACACGCAGGGTACTACTTCCATAGTATCAGATCGAGACCCCCCCGTTTTGTTATCCCACTGAGAGCGTACAGCACGCTCTGGGGTACGCGTATTGGACTTCAGGTACAGCTTCACCCAGATGGACGGGGCAGGTCGGAGCGGTTAGCTATTACAGACTCTCGGGGATGAGCATGCTTCGAGCCCTGCCGGTGATCGATTCAGGCGAGGATGGTCGCAGGCAGCTACCGGATGGCCACATTTGCTTATGAACAACAGATGTATTCAAGCAAGCATCAAGATGGCACCATTCGCAGGCACTCTCATGGGACGGAATGTGTAGGTCGCCGGCTTCATTTGAGTGGCGAGAGATATGGCTTTTAGGCCAAATTGTGCTCCAGGGAGCAGAGGACAGGCTTCGCAGGTTGCTCGGAAGCCCCGATTGTTGACGGGGCCCAGGAGTAGGCAGAGGAGTTATGCTGATTAGGGCGACGGAACTTGGGAGCTTTCAGATTGGAGATCACGTGCTTCGGTGGAAAGTTCTCGCCCGGGACTCGGAGGAATTAGACGATTTTGGAATCCGGGGGCCAAGGCTTGAGCCCCCGGATCTCATTGGACCTTTGGGAGGTTTTTTGGACGCGGATAGGCCCGGTAGCGCTATAGACTTGCCCTGACGCCCAAGCCTATCAGGTGCTACACAATGTATTCCATGGTATCGGGGTCATTCGGAAGTACATCCACGACCCGGCTCATGTATTGGGGATGCTACACCTATGGAGCCCTTGGGGAGGAATTTGAGCTTTGGGAGGGAGCCAACCCTTGAGAATTTTGGCTCGCAGAGGTGAAAAAGATGTGGAACTGGGAAATTGGCGCGCGTGAGCGGGGTGAAGGGTGCTTTGCGCAGCAACCACGACGGGTGAGCGCGATGTCAACTTGGGGAGTTAGGAAGAGCGCACACGGGCAGGTATCCGCCAATCTTGTTTCAGATGGAGCGTTGAGGGTACTTTGTTTCTTTTGAGTTTCGCGGACGAACTCCTTTAGGAGGGGGGTGAATGCTAACACACTGGCGACCTTTGCAAATTTGCGAGGTTCGACGTGATGGCCCGCTGTTCTAAGCCTTTCCAGATTTTCTGGTGGGTCGGTTGGACTGTGGGTTCCGGAGCCTAGGCATGTGTGTCCCGAGATTTGTTGGGCTACAAACCCTTGCACCAAAACCGAAAAAAGGAGATTTGGCTGACTCTCGGATTGAGTTTCTGGGGGCTTGTACCGGTACGGAGGTTGTTGCTTGCTACCGATACCAAGGCTGATGCGTTGTACCGGACAGCCATCAGACTTCTACTGTACAGAGGCCGCAGGGGAGCCCCAGCAACCCGAACCTCGGCGTTTGGATTTCGTGGGACCTTTGCCTACCGGTACAAGAGCCGTTGTACCGGTACAAGGGCGGCTGAATTTCGTTGCAGTTTGAACTGCCAGGCTTTTGCCGATTGTGAACTTCTTATTTAGCTACCCCCACGCCCTAGCTAGGGGTCTTCTCCTGAGCTTGGGACCAGCAAGAGGAGAGGTAAGGGAGCCCTCTTTGATTTTCTTTTGATCTATTTGGATTTTGGTAGGATTTTAAGAGATTAAACCTCCCTTTTGCTTCTTTTGCTTGATTGGAGGCTTTTCCACCTTTGGGGCTTTGTTTTGGAGCTTTGTTGAGGGGAGATCCCTGGACTTGGAGAGTTTAGAGCTTGGATTGGAGCTTCTAAGAGGTAATTTACTTGCTCTCTCCCTCTAGATTTGATTTTTGTTGATGGATTCAAGATGAAACCCTAGATTGGAGAATTAGGGCTTATTTTGGGCATTTTGATTCTAGGGCTTTTGGGGCTAAATCTTTTGGATTAGAACCTTTCCCTAGATTGGATTGGAAGGGATTTAGCTCTCTTTTGGAGCTTGGGAGAGATTTTCCACTCATTAGGTGAGTTTTAGCCCTTGTGCTATAATTGTTAATGTTTGATCTTATAGAACGCATGCTTGGCATGGTGGGACATATTGTCCTTAAGTGACATAAGCTAGAGATGGACTTAGTAAGCTTATGTCGTAAAGCGGCATTAGGCTTGGACTAGAGATGGACGTAGTAAGCTAATGTCATAAAGCGGCGTTAGGCTTGGACTAGAGATGGACTTAGTAAGCTAATATCATAAAGCGGCGTTAGGCTTAGACTAGAGATGGACTTAGTAAGCTAATGTCATAAAGCGGCATTAGGCTTGGACTAGAAATGGACTTAGTAAGCTAATGTCATAAAGCGGCATTAGGTTTGGAATGGTTTTGGGCATAGCTAGATAATGCCATAAAGAGGCATTGGACATAGTGAACTTAGTAAACCTTCACTTGAGACATAGACTAGACCCTTGGAGTTACTAGTGAGCAATTCCTTGTTAGAAACATGATGACCGTTGAGTTGCTATTTCATGTTAGAGACATGATGACAAGATCTGTGACATGATAACTATGGTTACTTGCCATTTGTACTCATTCGCACATGCTTGTGAGGGTCGCTCCCTACAAGCCGGCACTCCGGAGTTGGCCTTTGTGACGCAGTTCGTGCGTGCGAGATTGAGACGCCTGTAGGGTCGTGTGGGACGGCCTCATTCCAGCGTGGGATGCTGAGCTACCGTAGCAGCTAGGCGGCACAAGTTGGACTACATATGTGTAGGTCCTAAATGAAATTGAACTTGAACCTTAATCAATTAAATGACAATCACTACTTGATAGTGTATCGTAGTTGGATTCAGTTGATATTGGGATTTGTGGTACGCTTAGTTGCCCTGATAGTACATACTAGATATGTAGCGGACTTTGGGACATATAGCATACTTCATAGTATTACTTGTTGCATCATAGCATATTTGCCTAAGTATTGGTATATTGGATCGTGTAGAGTAGATGTGCTCCATATCGACATTCTGAATACTTGTGGCATAGTAGAGTAACACTTATTATATGCTTCATTTACCGCAGTTAATTTATCATATCTGCCTATGTTTTGGGCCTAGTGGTGCAGTTGGTGCAGGTCAGTAATTGCCTACTGGGAACTATAAATTATAGTTCTCATGCCCCCTATTTTATGTTTTCTTTCAGAGCCTTCCTGTAGCATACCGGATTTTAAAATAAGGGTAAAAATAAAAATAGTGTGAGATACTATTTTTATTGGACTTATAGAAATAAAATATAAGTCAGGATCAACTCGTGCGGAAATCGGAGCGAGAATAGAAGATTTTGAATTTTCTGTGTGAATCGAGGCTGTTATTTTAGCAAAATATGCAAAGTGTCAGAAAATTCCGAAAATCTGAAAAAATTTTAGGATTATTTTTATGAGGCTAGATTTAAAGCTTCATGACATTCTAACACCCGGAAGGTGGGAAATTAAATTCGACTGCTTTCTGCTAAAGATTATAGTTCGGTAGAGCTTTTGATATCCAAACGTGGTCGAAATTGAAAACTTAAGATAAATTCTTTCTTAGTAAAGAAAACCGAGCCTGACTGTAAAATTTGAGCTTAATCGGACGTCCAGAAGGGCTCCGACTGTTCCGAACTGCTTAACTGCTAGATGAATAGTATTTTGGGGGGCCTATATATATATATGTGAACTTGCACTCTTTTCTCTTTGGTGCCCAAACCGAGAGAGGCTTGGAGAGCAAGCTTCTTTTCTCTCTTTCTCTTTTTGTCTCTATGATCTCTCTTTCTCTCTACCAAAGAGAATTAATTGGAAGAGAAAATTGGAGTTGCTTGGTGGTGTAGCAAGCTTGGTGGAGAAGAAGGCTTGGAGTTGAAGCTTTATCTTCATCTTCTCATTCCTTGGTCTAAAAGGAAACTTGAGAGGTAAGCTTTGATAGAAACAATGGTAGATTGCTAAGGAATGATTTGTAGGCTCTAAAATTGGATTTAGAGGAACCCTTAGGTGCTAAATAGATGCTATTTGGTTGAATCATGAATCAATTGGGTGATTTCTTGCAATAGTAGCATGTTAGGGCTCAAAAATGGGGTTTTGCTATATGAGGGGGTTTGATCTAAATTGAGCATGTATAAATCTAATTGCTAGGTTTTTTGACGCGCTGGCGAAGTCGGTTCAGCGATACGACGAGGCTACGCGAAGATATTGAAGAAAAGGCCGATTTCGGTATGGATTGCCGCAGCTCGTGGCGTAAAGCTTCCAAAAATCACGATACCGGAATCGTGGCATCGTGACATCACCTAAAGTCTTGGAGCTAAGAGAGTCGAGGCACGAAGGGTCGCGTGGAGCTCTCGGTGGGTTTGACCTCGCTACAAATGAGAAAATCTCATTTATGTGAATTTAAGTATCGTAAAATGAAAAATCACGCATTTTCATGAAAGATGCATTATTTGTGAATTTTAGAATGCTTGTAATGCATATGTTATATACAATACATTTTCGGACCTCTATGTAGTAGAGAGCTTGCATGTGAGACTTATGCATGGGTTTAGCATTCTAATTGGGACTTGGAATCATGCTCCATATAGTAGACATGACAAAGTAGACATGACAAATGTAATATGTCTTGGACATAAATCTCATTTGGGCAAAAGAGAATACATTAGGCCATAAAGTGGCTTTTGACTTGAATAACTTGTGCGTTAGGGAGCTAATGTCGTAATGCGACATCGGGCTTGAGCTATGAATGAGCCTAGTAAAGTAATGCCATAGAAAGGCATTAAACTTGAATGATATGTGAATTGTATGTGCATGTTAATATTATGAGAATTATACTAAGTTGGTAGTTGCATTGGAAAGTGTATGCATGTAGCATTATTAGAACTATGCTATGTTGATAGTTGCATATGGACGCATTGAAACCATATGTTAGTGGATAGATTCATGTTAATATTTATATGCATTATGGAATACATGCTAGGTACATATTAGCAATGTGAGATCATGCTAGAGAGCATGCGTATTAACCTATTATTGATAGGGTAAGCTAATGTCATAAAGAGGCATTGGGCTTGGAATTGGTATATTAAGCTAATGTCATAAAGCGACATTGAACTTGGGACATGTATGAACCTAGTAAATAATGCCATAAAGAGGCATGGAAATTGGAACATGCTTGGATATAGTAATGTTCTAGTGTCCTAAAGAGGCACTAGACTTAGTGAATGTTGAAACTTCACTTTGAGACATAGACTAGACCCTTGGGGTTACTAGTGGCTATTC
>NW_017891211.1:6422-8564 GCF_001540865.1 Ananas comosus
GTGGCATAGTAGTATAGCATTTCATTATATGCTTTTATTTCCGCAGTTGTTATTTCATTTTCTATATCTGCTCATGACTTGGGCCTAGTGGTGCATTTTGCTAAGGTCAGTAATTGCCCACTGGAAACTATAAATTATAATTCTCACACCCCCTGTTTTATATTTTTTTTTCAGAGCCTTCGACTCCGGGAGAGGCTCGGGATCGCGGGAAAGGAATCGCCTCGGGCTAGCTAGCGAGGGATTATTGGATAGGTGGTCCACCTTTCTTTTGTTTCTTTTGGAGAGGTTGAGAGATTTGTACCATTTGTAGAGACCACCCCTTTTTGTACTTTTGAGATGGATACTGTATAACTTTATGCTTTACTTTTATTGTTTAGTTATGTTCTATCTACTATAGATTCTAGATGTATACTTGCTCTGATATCTCTAGATGTCGTTTATCTCTTATCTTATTCTTCTGCTTTGTTGTAGACGCCTTATATGTGTAGGCATATGGCGGGTCTGGGCGCTCTACCGGGAAGGCCTCCGCTGGTCTCGGGGCGTGACAAATTAATTTGGTATCAGAGCCTAGGGTTGAGTCTTAGTGGACCTAGCAAACCTTAGGCCGGTTGGACTATAGAAAATAGGCTCGTGAGAGACGAGGTCTATTTGATTTGGAAGCAAAAATATTGTGATTGGGTATTGATATAACTCTAAAATGCTAGAGTTTGATCGGAGTGTATAATTTCTAACTTCGCAGAGGGTTACGTTAGCGGCCGACAACGTAACATCGGGAGTTAGTAGTAAAGGACACTTCCTTATTTTCGCATGATTTGGGTATTGGTTAGTTGAGCGGGGTTGCGATAGTGTGTGTTTTATTAACTTACGCTTTTATAATATTGTAGTGATAATGCCGATTACACGCTCTAAGTCTGTTAGAGCGGACAACGCAGCAACTTTTGAGGAAGTGGAGACATCCGCTACCTCCGGATCCGGTGAGGTCCGTGAGTTGAGGAGCCAGCTTGCGGCCCTCACCGATTTAGTTACCCAGCAGGGGCGGCGGCTCAGCAGCAGGCAGATGCGGCGCACCGGCAGGAGGTGCGGATGAGGCGCTTGGAGGATCTTCTACTGCAGCAGGCGGCTGCTAGGGAGGTTCAGGTCCCTATTAGACCTGTTGCATCCGAGACGCGTGTTTCTCCGACTACTCCTTGGACATTAAAGAGTCTGCCCCTGTTGCCCTATTTGGGATAGGAGAAGGTTATGTACCGAGGATGCCAGAGTTCGCTGTTTGCGATGACTTTCAGCTCTCTTGAGCTAGGCGGTTGATTTGTGGGTTGTGGGTGGCATGTTTTCCTATACTTTGTGAATCTCACGATGATTGCATTAGTTGCATCCCTTGATCGGAAGTTCGCCGGATAGTGCTTGGAGACGACCGTGCCTGGACCGTGTAACACACTGGACCTTTGCAAATTGCGAGGTTCGAGTGATTAGCTGTGCTCTGAGCTTTTCCAGATTTTCTGGTAGGTCGTTGACTGTGTTCCAACCTATGGCACGTGTCCCGAGGAGTGTGGAACGAAGCCTTGCACTAAAATCTAAAAATTTGGATTTTGGTCAGCTCTCGGATTGGCTGTCTGGCGGGCTTGTACCGGTACAAGGTTGTGCTTGTACCGGTACAGAGCCGAGAACTCGCAAACCCGAGCCTCGGGTTTGCATTTTCGCAGGTTTTGTACCGGTACTAGGATGGTCTTGTACCGGTACAATGTTGATGGTTGTACCGGTACAGCCATCGGGCCTGTACCGGTACAGTGCCGCAGAACCGCGCACCCGAGCCTCGGATTTGGATTTTCGCAGCTCTTGTACCGGTACAAGATCCCGTGTACCGGTACAAGGAGGCTGATTTCATGCAGTTTGTTCTGCAGGGGCTTATTTGCGATTGTGGCACCCTTAGAACAGCACCCACGCCCCATAGGGCCTCCCTTGTGCTGGAACCTGAGGAGGAGCAAGGTAAGGAGCCCCTCTTTTCCCCTATTTGGATTTGATCTCCAATTTCTTGGATTTTGATGGATTTCCCTCTCTTTTTCCCTATTGGAGCTATTTCCACCATTGTTGGAGCTTGGAACTTGGATTTGGAGTTTGATTGAGGGAAGATACTTGAAGTTTGAG
>NW_017891211.1:10663-22726 GCF_001540865.1 Ananas comosus
CATTTTAATTATGCCTTTACATCGCAGTCATTATTGCTATTATTATTGTACTTACCCTTTTCTTTTGGGGCCTAGTGGTGCATAGAGCTGAGGTCAGTAATTGCCCACTGGGAACTATAAATTATAGTTCTCACGCCCTCTTTTTCTCGATGTTTTTCAGAGCCTTCCACGCAGGGAGAGGCCAGGGATCGCGGAAAGGGTATCGCCTCGGGCTAGCGTGCTTACCGAGGGATCGTTCGATAGGTGGTCTACCTCTCGTGTTTTCTTTTTGTGAGAGGTTGAGAGTTGTACCCGTATATGTATAGAGACCACCATTTTTGTACTAGAGACGGTTATTGTACTACTTATGGTTATCTTTGTTCGACTAGCTTTATTTTTTTTACTTTGGTGTAGATGATAGAACTTTACTGGCTCTGATATCATTAGTTGCTAGTTATTTCACTACTTTTATTTGTTCTATCTCCTGCTTTACTTCCGCTTTTGTTGTAGACGCCTTATATGTGTAGACATATGGCGGGTCTGGGCGCGCTACCGGGAGGGCCCTCGCCGGTCCCGGGGCGTGACAGACCGTTTGTGGACTGTGGAGCTTGGGCCCTTTGGGCAGGCGTAGTCAGCTGTGTGTGACAGCGGCCCGGTACCTACAAATAGGGCAGAGTTTGGTCAGGACGGTAGCTCGAGCGTAGACCCTGGAGCGTGGAAAGCCACGTGTTGGATCGTGAGATCGAGGACACACCGAGTGTGGAGTGACTCAACCCGAGGATTTGTTAGCGTTGAACTTTTTCGACGCATGTAAGACGATCGGTTGATCGGGTGTGTCGTTTCGAACACCCTACCATGTGAGATGGTTTGTGCCCCAACAAATGGATTGGCCTTACTTGGTGTAGAGTTTTGTAGGGTACCTTGTACCTTTGGTCTTGCAAGCTGACTTGACTCGCCTTGAGATTTTGAGCACGAAATAGTGCGTTTTGAGGATTTATTTTCGCTGGTTGAGTTGACTATCCCCTTATCTAAAATCAGGTAATTACTGGGGAGGATAGTATTTGTGGCTCGTTAGAACATGTCGTGTAGGACAACGACGTCGGGTGTTGCTTAGGGGATTACCCATGCCTGGACCATTTGTAGACTGTGGAGCCTGGGCCCTTGGGGCAGGCGCAGTCAGCTGTGAGTGACAGCGGCTCGATACCTACGGGTAGGGAAGAGATTTTGGTCAGGACGGTAGTTCGAGCTTAGACCAGGAAGCATAGAATGCCACGTATTGGATCTTGGATAGCCATGTGGAATCTCAAGATAATGCTCTTTGGAGGACTAAAGGTGGAGATGTGCCGGAGTGTGCCATCTCACGGCAGAGCTAAAGTCCATGTGGAATTAGAGCACTCACAAGGGAGCGATGCACCTGTGATATTACTTCTAAGCAATGCCGATGATCGAATCTGAGTGTGTTCCCTAGGGAGAAGTATGCTAATGTCCTCAATGGCTCGATAGGTCGAGTTGAGGTGTGATTGAAGTTTCGAGGATGAAACTCTTTTAAGGGGTGGAGAATGTAGCATACCGGATTTTAAAATAAGGGTAAAAATAAAAATAGTGTGAGATACTATTTTTATTGGACTTATAGAAATAAAATATAAGTCGGGATCGACTCGTACGGAAATCGGAGCGAAAATAGAAGATTTTGAATTTTCTGTGTGAATCGAGGCTGATATTTTAGCAGAAAATGCACAGTGTCAGAAAATTCCGAAAATCTGAAAAAATGTTAGGATTATTTTTATGAGGATAGATTTAAAGTTTCATGACATTCTGACACCCGGAAGGTGGGAAATTAAATCCGACTGCTATCTGCTAAAGATTACAGTTCGGTAGAGTTTCGGTATCCAAACGTAGTCGAAACTGAAAACTTAAGATATATTCTTTCTTAGTAAAGAAAACCGAGCCTGACTGTAAAATTTGAGCTTAATCGGACGTCCAGAAGGGCTCCGACTGTTCCGAACTGCTTAACTGCTAGATGAATAGTATTTTGGGGGGCCTATATATATATATGTGAACTTGCACTCTTTTCTCTTTGGTGCCCAAACCGAGAGAGGCTTCGAGAGCAAGCTTCTTTTCTCTCTTTCTCTCTTTGTCTCTATGATCTCTTTTTCTCCCTACCAAAGAGAATTAATTGGAGAAGAAAATTGGAGTTGCTTCGTGGTGTAGCAAGCTTGGTGGAGAAGAAGGCTTGGAGTTGAAGCTTCATCTTCATCTTCTCCTTCCTTGGTCTAAGAGGAAACTTAAAAGGTAAGCTTTGATAGCAACAATGGTAGAGTGCTAAGGAATGATTTGTAGGCTCTAAAATTGGATTTAGAGGAACCCTTAGGTGCTAGATGCTATTTGCTTGAATCATGAATCAATTGGGTGATTTCTTGCAATAGTAGCATGTTAGGGCTCAAAAATGGGATTTTGCTGTATAAGGGGGTTTGATCTAAATTGAGCCTGTATAAACCTAATTGCTAGGTTTTCTGATGAGTTGGTGAAGTCGGTTCGGCGATACGACGAGGCTACGCGAAGATATTGAAGAAAAGGCCGATTTCGGTACAGATTGCCGCAGCTCGTGACGTAAGCTTCCAAAAATCACGAAACCTGAATCGTAGCATCGTGGCATCACCTAAAGTCTTGGAGCTAAGAGAGTCGGGGGCACGAAGGATCGCGTGGAGTTCTCGGTGGGTTTGACCTCGCTACAAATGAGAAAATCTCATTTATGTGGATTTAAGTATCGTAAAATAGAAAATCACGCATTTTCATGAAAGATACATTATTTGTGAATTTTAGAATGCTTGAAATACTTATATTATATACAATATATTTTCGGACCTCTATGTAGTAGAGAGCTTGCATGTGAGACTTATGCATGGGTTTAGCATTCTAATTGGGACTTAGAATCATGCTCCATATAGTAGATATGACAAATGTAATATGCCTTGGACATAACTCTCATTTGGACATAAGAGAATACATTAGGCCATAAAGTGGCTTTGGACTTGAATAACTTGTGAGTTAGGGAGCTAATGTCGTAATGCGATATCGGGCTTGAGCTATGAATGAGCCTGGCAAAGTAACGCCATAGAGAGGCATTAGACTTGAATGATATGTGAATTGTATGCGCATGTTAATATTATGAGAATTATGCTAAGTTGGTAGTTGCATTGGAAAGTGTGTATGCATGTAGCATTATGAGAACTATGCTATGTTGATAGTTGCATACGGACGCATTGAAACCATATGTTAGTGGATAGATGCATGTTAATATTTATATGCATTGTGGAATACATGCTAGGTACATATTAGCAATGTGAGATCATGCTAGAGAGCATGCGTATTAACCTATTATTGATAGGGTAAGCTAATGTCATAAAGAGGCATTGGGCTTGGAATTGGTATATTAAGCTAATGTCATAAAGCGACATTGAGCTTGGGACATGTATGAACCTAGTAAATAATGCCTTAAAAAGGCATGAAAATTGGAACATGCTTAGATATAGTAATATTTTAGTGCCCTAAAGAGGCACTAGACATAGTGAATGTTGGAACTTCACTTGGGGATATTAAACTAGACCTATGAGTTGCTAGCGATCATTTCCATGGTTGAGCCATGATGACCGGATCGTCGTGACCATGACTATGCTTGCTCGCTCGTGCGGTATTGAGAAGCCTACGGGGGCTTGGAGGGTTAGACTCATTCCTCGAGGGGGAATGCTGGAGCTACCACTGGCACTTAGGCGGCACAAGCCGGCACTCCGGAGTTAGCCTACACTACTTATGCTCGCTCGTGCGGTATTGAGAAGCCTACGGGGGCCTGGAGGGTTAGACTCATTCCTCGAGGGGGAATGCTGGAGCTACCACTGGCACTTAGGCGGCTCAAGCCGAACTACACTTGTGTAGGTCCTAAAACAAGATTGAACAATGACATTAAACCGGTGTATGACAAACACTACTTGATAGTATATCGTAGTTGGATTTAATGGACATTGGGACTTATAGTATACTTAGTCGCCATGATAGTACATACTAGATATGTATTGGACACTTGGACATTTGGTATTGCTTATTGCTTTTGGCATTTTGGATCATGATAGAGTAGATGTACACCTTGTTCATATCATGTATATTTGTGGCATAGTAGTATAGCATTTCATTATATGCTTTTATTTCCGCAGTTATTATTTCATTTCCTATATCTGCTCATGACTTGGGCCTAGTGGTGCGTTTTGCTAAGGTCAGTAATTGCCCACTGGGAACTATAAATTATAGTTCTCACGCCCCCTATTTTATGTTTTCTTTCAGAGCTTTCCACTCCGGGAGAGGCTCAGGATCGCCGAAAAGGAATCGCCTCGTGCTAGCTAGCGAGGGATTATTGGATAGGTGGTCCACCTCTCTTTTGTTTCTTTTTAGAGAGGTTGAGATATTTGTACCATTTGTAGAGACCACCCCTTTTTGTACTTTTGAGATGGATACTGTATAACGTTATGCTTTACTTTTATTGTTTAGTTATGTTCTATCTACTATAGATTCTAGATGTATACTTGCTCTGATATTTCTAGATGTAGTTCATCTCTTATCTTATTCTTTCGCTTTGTTGTAGACGCCTTATATGTGTAGGCATATGGCGGGTCTGGGCGCGCTACCGGAAAGGCCTCCGCCGGTCCCGGGGCGTGACACTTCCACTTCGAGAGGGGCTCGGGATCGCGGGAAAGGTTTTGCCTCGAGCTAGCGATCGAGGGGTTTGGCGATAGGTGGTCCACCTCTTTTATGTTTTCTTTTGGAGAGGATGTGAGAGTTTTGTACCTTGTTATAGAGACCACCCTTCTTTTGTATCTTGAGATTTATGATGTATTAGTTTACATTATGCTTTAGTGGTTTAGTTCTCTTTTGATTCTACTTGTTGATAGAACTTAGCTGCATATTTGCTTTGATATCGTTAGTTATTGTTTATTCTTATCTTTCATATCTCTTTGTTGTAGACGCCTTATATGTGCAGGCATATGGCGGGTCTGGGCGCGCACTGGGCAGGGCTTATGCCGGGTCCCGGGGCATGACATCGTGGCCGTATACTAATTGGAACGGTGTCATCCCGGTTGCCGTTTTCACTAAAGTCTGGCATGCCCATAATATTTCGGATAGTTTTTCATTCCATTTTCTTGGATATTTTCCAATATGCCGTTTTATAAGGTTCTTGTTTGCTGCTTCGGCTTGTTCATTCGCTTGAGCGTAATAAGGAGACGAATGGAGTAGTCTTATTTTACGAGATTCGATGAATCGGACGAACTGTCCACCCGTGACCATTGTTCCTTGATCGGTCGTAATTGTCTCGGGAATCCCAAAACGATGAATTATATAATCTTCAACAAAATCAATGATTTCTTTCTGAGTGACCAACCGAGTGGGTTTTACTTCTACCGACTTAGTAAAATAATCTACGACCTGAAAGTTTTGAGGAGCCGAAGGATTTATCTAGATTGTATCTATCACCTAGAGGGGGGTGAATAGGTGTACCGGCCAAAAACCACAAATCTCGATGCAATAAAAATAAATGCGGAAAATAAAAAGCACACCGAGTTTACGTGGGAAAACTCCAACTTGGAGAAAAACCCACGGGACCAACACGCGAAAATATAATTCACTAAGAGAAAAGATTACAAGGTGATTACCGACTCCATGGACTCAACCTCTCTTAACCTCCTATCAATCTCGCGCAATCCTCCGAGTTGTCCACGCGCTCACGTTCGAATCCACGAATGCCTCGCACACGTCCGAATCCACGAACGCCACTCGAATCCACGAGCCCACAATCCGAATCCACGAACCGCCGTCAAACACGCCAAATCCACGATGCCACCATGAAGAACATCATGTGTATGGTGATCCTTCGCTTAGAGTATCGATGAAAACCAGGGAAGTGAACTCCAAGCGAAGCGGAGATCAAATCGACATATTGATATGAAAATTCAATCTCTCGATTTGACCTAAAAGAGGCTTTTTGTAGAAAATACGTTTTAGATGAAATCCGAGCCTCTAGGGTTTCTCAAACATGTATTTTCGTGATGCTTGATGTGTTAGAGAACCCCAATAGCTTATTTATAGACTTTAGAATCAATTGGAGTCGGATTAGAAAGTTTTCATGATTTTACACTGTGTACCGGTACACGAAAGGCTGTCACCGATGCATAATGACGGAACGAAAAGACATTGCCAATGTTGATGGCTGTACCGGTACAGGGCACTTGCTGTACCGGTACACAATGCATTTTTTCCAGATTTTGCATTGTTTTGGATTTTCAACGTTCCGAGGCACTTTCTAATCCATTAAACTTTGAGTTTATAATTCTAATGCCTATAACTAAGTATGAATCACCATAACATGATTTTAAAACTTTACTTGAGCGTCGTGATTCACATTGTGAGGCACTTTCTGATTTCTTCGAAGTCTTGGATTCTTCGATCTTTGTCAATCCGCTTCGATTCTTTAAGACTCCGACTTACTTCACGAAACTTGCCAATACAAAATCCTTAACAATCTCCCCCTTTGGCAATTTCGTGACAAAACTCACATAACTCAAGAATACATAAAATATTCGAAATTCAATTGTCATCACCAAAACATTGAACTCCTCGCGTGTAATCCAAATACAATTTGAAACTCAAGATTACAATAAAACTCCTAAAACAGACTTTATGACTTAGACGCAACTAGGAGTCTTGAAGTCTTGATTTCCTTCCTCCCCTTTGTTCATATCTCGATCACATCTCCCCCTTTGTTTTTGAACTCATCATCTTTTTGAACTCATCATCCTTTTTGAACTCATCATCCTCTCAATGAACTCAATGCCTGTTCATCCATGCTCTCCCCTGTTCATCTTCGCTCTTCCCCTTTTTGTCAAAAATTACCAAAAGAAAGCAAATAAAGAGAGAAAACATACTAGAAAGCATAAGAGTAGTCATCATAGGTACAAGCCTAAAACAAAAATAAAAGCATGCTGAAGAAAGATAAGAAAACAAAGCGAAGAGCAGTCATCATAGGTACAGTCCTAAAACAAAAATAAAAACATGCTGAAGAAAGATAAGAAAACAAAGCGAAAACATCGTCCTAAAAAGTAAACATAGTGAAGCAGCAAGTCTAAATGCGAGACAGAGATCACTCCGTGTCCTCGTCATCATCATCATCATCTCCAGCGCCAGCTCCAGAACCTCCCGCATCTAAAGCTCCAGTAGATGGCGGAATAAAGGGGTGTCGTGAAGTAGACCTAGTATAAACATGCTGAGGAGGAAAAATATCGCAATGCCTACATGTAATACACTGGATCTTAGCAAATTGCGGGATTCGAGTGTTTGATCTGTGTGTGGAGCCTTTCCACAGTTTTTGGAGGGTCGTTGATAGTGTTCCGACCCCTGGCGCGCATCCCGAGGATGTTGGAGTGAGACTTGGCACCAAAATCCCAAAATCGGGATTTTTGGACAGCTTTCGGGTAGGTCGAGGTTATGCCTGCAGCAGGGCTTGTACCGGAACAGACTGGCCTTGTACCGGTACAAGGTTGATGGTTGTACGGTACAGCCATCGGCGGCTTGTACCGGTACAGAGCCGCAGACCGCGCGACCCGAGCCTCGGTTTTGCAATTTCGGTCGGCTTGTACCGGTACAAGAACCCGTGTACCGGTACAAGGAGGCAGTTTTTGTGCAGTTTGGTCTGCAGGGGGTTTTTCGCGATTGTAGCCTATCTATTATAACCACGCCCTAGGGCTTCCCTGAGCTTCAACAGCAGCAGGAGAAGAGGTAGGGGAGTTCTCCACACCCTCCCTCTTTATTTCTTTGATTTTGGTTGGTTTTAATTAGGATTAAGCCTCTCTTCTTTCCTCTTTTTGCTTCTTGGTGTTCTCCCTCCATGGAAGGAGCTTGAAGCTTGGTTTTGGAGCTTGTTTGAGGGGAGATCTCAGATTTTGGGGACTTGGATACTTGTTGAGGCTTCCTAAGCAGGTTTACGAAGGTAATCTTTTCCTTTTGATCCTTAAATTATTGGATTTTTTTGTGATGAAACCCTAGAAATGAGGTTTTAGGGTTAATATTGGGCATTTTGAATCTAGGGCTTTTAAGCTAGATTGATTGGATAGAGGCTTCCATTAGGTTGGATTGGATGAGCCCTAGCTTCATTTTTTGGAGCTTTAGAGAGATTTTTGCACTAGAGGTGAGTCTCTCTCACCTATACTTGCTTAGCTTAATGTTTGAGCTATGATGGGTTCGTTTTCGTTCGTGTGCGCTTGTTCTTGTACCTCTAGGTACTAGGAGACTAGAGGACACCCTCGTTGGAGCGCCGAGGAGATTTCGTTGCATCGCGTGGGTTTGGCTTCCTTGAAATTGGAGGAAATTCCTCCTAAGTGGGTTAAATGCTGTTCATGCTCCTTAAAATTCATCCATTATTCATGTTTAGTAGCATTTATGAGAGTTTTTGAATACTTAGAACTCATATGTTGTGCATCAACAAAATTTACTCTATGTAGTAGAGAAGAAAGACAATGTGCCTTTGTTAATATGCATGCGACGAATATTCATGAGATGATAGGAAATCAGATTCATGCTTCGATTTTGACTAGAACTATATTCTTGAACTTAGCATCATGTTGGGACAAAATGAGCATAGTGTCATAAAGAGGCACTTGGACTAGAGAATTATTAAACTGCACATAGGAGACTTGATAATAGGCCACATTGACATCAATCTATATGCCATATTTGAGATATGATGAAATAGTGACTTGGCCACGAGGACATTTACTATATACCATGTTATTAGACATGAGGACTTGGTACTTGCGACTGATCGTTGATACTTGCCATTGTGCTCATTCGGACATGCTTGTGAGGGTCGCTCCCTACAAGCCGGCACTCCGGAGATGGCCATCGCGATACATATTCGCGTGCGGGATTGGGGCGCGAAGTGGATTGCGCGTGGGACAGGCTCATCCCTAGGGTGGGATGATGACTCCACGGGCCATTAGGCTCGGCACCGGCCAGACAGCCTACGGGTGGGTCTCAGGGCCATAGACAGCCTTCGGCGTGGGTCTCTTCAGATTGGACTTTATATATCCGTTACAACATGTGGATAGATGATGACTTAGAGTATTATTTGAACATTGACTAGAATAAGTAAACAACGCGAACTTTACTATTTCCATTGTGAACATTATGATAGTTGAGACTGTTACTTCATGTATGGTTGTTCATACTTATGCTATTTAGGCTAAGTAGAGATATGATGTTGTAGTAAGTTACATTTTACTTACCTTTCGCTTTTCTACATTTATGGTCACTAACCTCTTTTGTAGCTTTGTCTTGTGCGTGCATTCCTGAGTCAGTAATTGCCCACTGGGAACTATTTTTTGAGTTCTCACGGCCCTCTGTTTTATGGTTTCCTTTCAGAGCGCTTCGGCACCGGCGAAGGAACGGATCGCGGAAGGGATCGCGTAGCTAGCTAGCGAGGAGCTTACTTGCCTAGAGTGGTTTACTCTTTCTTTGTAGTTGAGATAGAAGTGAGAGTTTTTGGTACCCGGATATAGAGACCACCTATGTATCTACTCATAGACTTTATTTGGGATTCCTATGTATTTACTTTATGTTTTATTTAGTGGATTTACAGTTTGAACTTTATCCCTTGTTGTTAGCAATTAGACATTTTCTATGGCTCTGATACCCTAGATGTCTTTTATTATTGCTCTTATTATGTTGTTTTTAGACGCCTCATATGTGGTAGACATATTGGCGGTCTGGGCCGCGCCGGGCGCGGCTTCCGCTGGGGTCCCGGGGCGGACAGATTAATTTTGGTATCAGAGCCTAGGGTTGAGTCTTAGGGACTAGCAACCTTAGGCCGGTTGGACTATAGGAATGGCTCGTGAGGAGACGAGTCTATTCGACTTGTTGAGCGAAAGTATCATGATTGGTATTGTGGTAACTCTTAAAAGTTAGAGTTGATTGGAGTGTTTGGCTTCAATGCGCGGGAGGTTACATTGGCGCCGATCAACGTAACATCGGGAGTTAGATGTGGATAACACTTCCTTACCTTTCGCATGATTTGGGGTTTGTCTTTTGAGTGGGGATGCGATAGCGTGAGTATTCTTTAACTTGCGCGTTTATGTTTTGTAGTGACGATGCCGTACTCTCGTCCCAATCTGCCGGAGCGGACAATGCTGGCGAACTTTGGAGGAGGTGAGACCTCCGCTACTCCGCGATCAGCGAGGTCCGCGAGTTGAGGGCCGCTTGCGGCCCTCACCGACTTGGTCACGCAGCAGGCAAGGGGCCGACAGCAGACTGAGGCGGCGCGCGACAGGAGGCGCGGATGAAGCGTCTGGAGGACCTGATTGCAGCAGACGGCAGCTTCTAGGGAGACTCACGGGCCTACACCGCAGCACAGTCGTGGACGTTGCACCGAGAGCGCCGTCCCCCGCGCCCAGTTCTTCGCGTGCGGCGCCTGCGGCCGACCCTACCACAGGAGGAGGTTTTGGTAGCCCACCTGTGCAGAGGCCCCGGTTGGAGCAGCTTTTCCTACCTTGGTTTGAGGGGCGGAGCGAGATAGACTGATGGAGCGCCTCACAGAAGTTCAGGGAGGTGCAGCCCCGAGTCTTCGACACGGCGAGAAGGTCGACCACTGGACGTGGGAGAATGGTGATGCACATGGAGAAACTCTTCCGCGACACTTTCGTGGAGGAGAGGATCGAGTTTGGCTCGCCACTCACCACTTGACGGCGAGCCTACCGCTGGTGGATGGATTTCCAGGACACCCAGCCACTGACTCTGGCATTATCACTGGACGAGGTTCAAGGAACTTCTTCTGGCCACTACTTCGACCAGCGTCAAGAGGAAGATGGAGCAGGATTCGCGCACTTGCGCCAGGGCGACCGGAACCGTAGCGAGTACGAGAGGGAGTTTTCTCGGCTTCTGCATTGCGTGCCCTTCGTCGTGCGGGACGACGAGGACAAGCGGCCGCATCTCGAGCAGGGTTGAGACGTCTATCTTTCGGTTCGTGCAATCCTCTAACCTCCAAACCTATCGGGAGGTGGTGGATCGCGCGCTCATCGTGGGAGAGCGGCGCGAGAGGTCCAGGAGCAGCGAGGTGTAGGGACAAGCGGTAAGGCCAAGAGGCCTGCGGCTATGAGGGTGCGAGCCAGATGCCTCTAGGAGGGCGCGAAGCATCCGAGGAGCAGCAGCGTGGACGGCTCAGTACGCATCGAGGAGGATCCGATCGGCGCGACCTTCCCTGTGTGTGATTTGCGGTGTCCCCATTACCCACCGAGTGTCCACAGGCCCCATCTTCAAAGAATTCCTCTTCTCTATATTGGCGGACAACGATGCTTGCGCAGGTGTTTCCAGCCCTGCGGTCGGTCTAAAAATGAAGGGACATCTGCCACTTTGATGTTCTTTCACACCCTTTAAGTCGTGAATTCTTTAAGGAATGCCCCTATCAACGGGGTATCATACCCCAGATACAATGTTCGCTCGTCTGTGTGACCTACGCGTTTTCTCACCAGAGCACGTTTTGTAGCTGCCCTAGTCGGCCACCACCGTGTGGCGAGGGTCTACCAAGCCGGTCAGCACATCAAACACCAGTCCAGCCTCCGCCCTTGTCACGCCCGGCGTCCTTTTTAGGGTTTAAAAACACAGGCCTCAAAATTTTTTTGTGATATTCTTCTCCGTCGACACCAAACCTGTATAAGCCTGGCCAGGGTTATTGCAGATCGCGCGGCACCAGCCAAATTTTACCGCAGTAATCAAGCTTCCGAGCGAGTGCTTCACTGATCTCGACGAAGACAAGAACGGGAGGCATCATACGTATGAGCGCTCCAGAGCCCGAGGACCTGTGGCCACTGCGCTCGCACAATAAGGAGTTACACCGGCGAGAACCACAACCATCAAGGGAGAGATGTGTCGCACAGGGATATCATTATTTTACAATGAATTTAAGGCATTAGAGTTACTAGCTGCATTCTTTTGATACGGTGCATCCATTCTTCTAGCCATCGGCTGTTTGCCGAGTTTGCATGGCATCACGCT
>NW_017891212.1:0-22682 GCF_001540865.1 Ananas comosus
TAAAGGAAATTGGACAGTAATGAATGATTACCGGTTACAGTGTACAGTAGTTACTTACACACTTATGCTATGTTTATGCTTATAGTAGTAGCCATGCTTCTATCATTCAGTTGATTCATTACTGTTGATGCTATGATCACATGTTGTTTACATGTTCATTATTTGTTAACATTGGCTTATGAATTGTTAGCATTGAAAATATATCATGCAAATTACTGCTTTTATTTCCATTCTGTACATCTTGAGCCTAGTGGTGTAATTCGCCGAGGCTGGCGGCTTACCCACTGGGAACTATTGTTAATAGTTCTCACGCCCTTTTGGTGGTTGTTTTTACAGAGCCTGTTACAGGAGAGGCTAGGGATCGTGGCAAGGGAGTCGCGCCTAGCTAGGGACTACTAGGAGCGTGCTAGTCGATCACCTTGCTACTCGGGCTACGACCGAGGGTGATGTCCATATATATATATAGAGAGACCACCATTGTATCTATTCTTTTTGTACCCCCGTGATGTATATTTTACCTTCGGGGTTGAGATTATAGTGGTGTTACTTTCTCTTTTAGTTGAGATTTTGGTTTATGTACTCTTTGTCCTCTTGTTGATAGTCTTTGTGACTTGTACTTTGCTCTGATATCAGGATAGATTTTTCTATGATCTTCTTCCTATCGACTTGCCTGTTTGTAGACGCCTTATATACTGCAGGTGTATGGCGGGTCTGTGCACGTGCCGGATATGCTTCCGCTGGTATCCGGGCGTGACAAGACAGGAATTTGGATTGTGAGTTTGGGGTAAACCAGGAGCACCCCGAGATGATTGGGTAAAGGCCAAAGAGAATGAGGAAAAGCATGCATGCATAATCATCATATATTTGATTATCTATCTGTTGACAGTTTTCTTACAGGCATTGTATTAGTAGCATTAGTTGGTTTGCTATCTAATTTTCTTGAAATACATATGCCTGAATAGACCTAGTGGGTGAGTCGGCGAGGTTGGCGGCCGAGCCCACTGGGAACTTCGTTGTAGTTCTCATACCACCACTAACCCTGCAGATCCATGTGCAAGCGGGGTGGTGGAGGATCGAGGCAAGGGTCTAGCGCCGTAGTTAGCGGCCATCGGAGTTGTAGGCATTCCCTATGTATATATTCAACTTTTGTATGTTGAACTAGAAATGTAAAACGGTGTAAACCTTATATTTTGAGTTGAATGACAATGTGATGTAAATGAATGGATAAAGAATGAATGTAATAGTTTACTTGTATTTGATTAAAATATAATCAAATGACATGTATATTGAATGGTTTCGTTTAGTACATAGTACTTTCACTGTGAGTTTAGTTGTTGCTTGCCCTCGAGCAAGCCTTGTATAATTGCAATCTCTATGTTGATTTGCTTGCATTATACATGTTGTTGGAGTCTTGGACGGACAGGGGAGGTGTTGTCCGTTCGGCGTCTGTTTACGTGCCCAAACCGACCAAATTGGCGGCCCCGGGGCGTGACAATAGCAAGTCCAAAAAGATTGCAACGAGCCTCTAATGTTGCTCAAATCCAATCATGATCGCAACCCGCAGGTTGTTCAGTTTGGAATACAAGTGCTCAATAGGTATGAAGTAATCAAGAAAAAGGGAAAGAGAAGGAGTCATCGAGTAGGCATCATTATATCGACTTCGGATCGAAGCACTCTTCTGAAATCAGAAGAAGCGCTGGGACTGTCACGCCCGGGGGTCTTTTTACAAATCCTTTTTAAGGAAAACAAGCGAAAACGTGTAAGATTTTTTTTATAAAACGCTTTGAGAATACCCCGAGACGCGTACAGACCCGCCACATGAACAAAGGATCTCCTAGTCAAACGGATAGAGTCTCTCCTGTACAAGCACGGCATAGCACAAGCGTACAAGTATCAACCACATCACATTCATTCAATAGGGATACAAAAAATCAACAATTAATGGAGAGATAATCACATAGTACTGAAAATACATGGTATGAAAACAACTAAGCAAATATCTCAAACTACCACCTAAACCTCATAAATAATAACCTGGTAATGAATGGATCAAGAGACACTAATAAAGAATTATTCAAATAGAACTGAAACTAAGCATGGAAAGGAGACGGTCCACCACAGATCAATCGAGGATACCTGTCACGCCCCGCGACTGCCAATTTGGTCGGTTCGGGCACGTCGAACAGACGCCGAACGGACAAAGTCTCCCCTGTCCGCCCAAGGCTAACAACAACAATCAAGTACAATAAGTTGCCCAAGAAACTTAAACAATGTACATGATTCAAGCAAGTAACTATATAAGTATACAAGAGAGCAAAGAGAGTGTTCTAACTATTACATCACATTCAACATTCATCTTCCAAAATGTAATACATGGTTTACATGTTCAACTCCACATATATAAGCAACTCTCCAATATATACATATGAACATCTCTATATACACGAGATACTCTAATGCAAAAGAAAAGCTACTAGCTACTAGGGCGCTACGCCCTTACCGCGGTCATCGCCCGGTCTGCTCGACCTCGGCCCTGCAACAAAATGGAGTGAGAACTATATAAATATAGTTCCCAGTGGGTTCGGCCGCCAACTCCGCCGATCATCCCACTAGGTCTAAGCAGGCATAAGCAGATAGATAGATAGATAGATAGATAGATAGATATAAATGAACTGCTACAATCTACTATGCCATCAAATGCTAAGCAATGCATGAAGTGTCCATCTAGTAACAAACCTACTATCATGCTAGTATGCTTCAACAATGTCATGAATATAAATACAAACATAGTTATGCAATCTATTAACATTCACTATGTCTACTCATGGTATGAATGCAAATCTACTATGCTATTTATGTTCATTACTCAATCAACTTGGCTAGCCCGAAGGTTCGCCCCAACTCACCTTTCAATCTCATAGGTGAGGAGAATCTGCATTCGCACACCGAGACTGTCTGCGGGACAACTACGTCTGCCCCTATTGTGAAGTACTCCGGAGACCACTACTTGGGTGGAGCAACCACACCAAGTGTAAACAGACTAATGAGTATGATCCAATCCTCGCAACTCGAGGATACCCTATCTACAAGGGCCATAGCGCTTCTACCGCACTAATTCCAAATAAACCATTTGATAATTGGGAACTCTACTATCCCTAGAATCATGTCATAATGTGTTACTACACTAGATTTGATGCCACTTGTTCAAATCATTAGTTGTAAGTGTTTCAACTAGTTTGTATGCCACTCGTTCATGTTGTAGTGCTTCTACTACACTAGTTCAATGTCAACTTATCAGGTCACTATAGGATTCCATGTCACCAGATCTAATTCTCATGTACCCTAGGTTCTTGTGTCAAGCTCACAATACTACACTACTAAGGAACATGTAAGGAAATAGAAATGTAACTAAACATCCTATAATGCATAAGTACAACACATGAAGATATGATCAATAATATAACTTAGACATAAAAGGAAGCCCAACTGCTTCGGGATGACACCCCCTACCTTCTAGTGATGCCAAGACACTAGGGTTTGAATTTCGTGATATCAGGACGTTGCCTCGGCCCTCCGGGCGAAAACGAAGCCGAAAACGTCATTTTTTCCAATATCTTTGCGTAGGCTCGACGGATCGCCGAACCGACTTCGCCCGCGCGTCAGAAAGCCTAACAAATAGGTATAAAAGAGATCAATCCCAACTTTGGATCTCTTTTTCACAAAACCTACTTTAGAACCCTAGATCGGAACTATTGCAAGAATCCGACGTATAGTTTCGCGATTCAAGCAATAATCATATCCTTAACATTTAAGGGTTCCATAAAAATCATTTCTAAGGTATAAAACATCAACCCTAGAAATCTACCATGGTTGCTCAAAGAGCTTACCTCAAAAAAACTCGCTCCAACAGCGAGGAAGAAGATAAAGAAGACGAAGATCCAACCTCAAGCTTCAATCTCTACCAACTTCCCTCCTACTTGACCCTTGAAGAAAGAGAGAAAAGTGTTTAGAGAGAGAGAGGGGGAGAAAAACCACAAGTAGAGGTGTCTTTGGCTGTAAACAAGAGAGGGGGAGTTGGGGCCCTTTTATAAGCTGCCACAATTGCATAAAGGCCCCTTAACAACTGCTATTTGCAACATACTGCATTCTGCAGTTTTCTGCACTTGGTACTGGTACGCGTGACCTTTGTCACCGGTACGCCACTACGCAGAAGCCAAACCCGAGAGCAGCCTTCTCGGTCAGCAGTCTGGTACCGGTACTATTTGGATTTGTCACCGGTTAACAGCCTTGACAAAGGCTAACCCGAGAGCAACTTTGCTCTCGGTTTCCACAGTGTACCGGTAACACCCCTGGGCTGTCACCGGTACATAATGCTCCGGACTTGATTCTCGCATTGTTTCGACTCCAATTCGCACCGAGCAATTCTAAAACCTCTCTAACCCTCTTGGAACTCAACTTTAATTCTTCCAACATGGTTGGAATGTTAAATGGACCTTGTCCAAGCATCTGTCTTACCACACTTTGGTCAATTTGGCCAAAAGTGGTTTATTACTACGAGAATTCAATACCTTACAATACCGCTATCTAGAACCATCCATCCGCAACATCCCGACCCTCACCTCCCAAGCTACCTGAAAAAATAGTGGGGGGTGAGAACATGTAAACAAGTCTCCCCCCTCCCAGTGGGTATCGCAAGCCGATGAAGGCAAGCTGTACACACACCGGTAGATGGAAGGATACAGCAGTAGTAGTAACAAGTCAGTCAGATATAGTAACAATGAAATAACAAGCACCAATAGTCACAAAAAGATGCTACCACCATAAAGTAAGATAATAAACAATGAACAACTATGATAAATAGCCAACTAGTGCACCAGTAATGATAACTGAACTGGAAGCAACTATCACTATGGTACAAACCACCACTACTGTAAAACAAAGATAGAGGAATGTCGATGCATCAACTAAAAACTGATAGTACAATTATACCCAATCAACTGTCATATTGGTCTAAAGACCTCAGGCAAGTGCCACGCCGCTTTGAAAGTCATATAACCCTAGCATAAGCTAGGGTTATATGACTTGGGGGGGCCACATTAGGGGGCCACATTTTAACTCCTCAACAGCTCCCGGACCTTTAACGATCAGTCAAGATGTTGTTAACAACGCCTTCATGCAGTTCGGGGCAGTACACGGCGTCCCCAATGCATAAAACATGCAAACAATCCATTCAAGTAATAATTACTATACAATTAGAAATATAATCATGAGTTTCGAGCTCGTTACCTCGATCCGTGTCGCAACAGATCTAACCAACCAGTCGATTTAAATTGACTCGATGCAAGGAAGCTCACGCTCATTGCCCGGAAGCAAAAACGGTGGTTGTAAGGTCGCGAATCAACAAGAAAACCTCCAATCACTTGACCCCGGAAGCGGCCACGGCCTTCGAGCACATCAGAGCTTTGCTGATTGGAGTAAAGGTGAGCACGACACTCCACAGGGTCCCAGGAGTGCGATGCTCACGCTCCGAAGACTCACTGAGGTCTCAGGTGGTCGAAAGCTCGAGCAAAGCCCAAGACAGCTCCAAAATAAAGGTGGCAACACTCTAGCCGGACTAGGGCAGAGGAAAAATGGCGACTGGCGGCACGGCGGCACAACCCAGACCATGAGGGAATTGTCGTGCTCGAAGGAAGAGGTCGGCGGCCATAGCTAGCGGTGAGGAGTAGCGGTGGCACTGTGTGACACCGCGGCTTCCTCACTAGCCCACAACTAGGGCTCTGTGGCGCGTTGTGACGACAACTCGAGGGTGGCTGGGGTTGACAACGATGGTCCCTCAGGGACTGCCGGTGATGATCGGAGGGGGCACGATGTGGCGGCGGCGGCCAGGTGACTTCCCACAACTGCACAAGATCTGGAAAGAAATTCCTTGGCCACGGGAGCTCATTATGGCACGACGGCACCGGGGACTTCACCAGGGAGGTCACCGGGGTCGAAGGACCACGCCGGCAGCGGTTCAAGTTGGCGGCGGCACAGGGACGAGTGCTCAGGCTCTCTCTTCCACACCAATCCATAGAAAGAGAGAGAGAAGAGAAATTATGGCTCTCTTTTTTCTCCGGTGGCTTACTACACTGATGACAGTGGTGGCGCGTCTTAGGAGGACCAAATGGGGGAGGGGAGAGTGGCTAGGGTTCGGTTTAGGGTTCATGGAACCCTAATCTTAACGTTTAAATGCTAATACATGTTAGTTACCCACAAATCCCCCAATTAACAAAATTCGTGGCCAAAATACATCTCCACTAACTTTCTCTAGCAGAATAGTTTCCGCCCGTGGGTTTGCTCGTAAAACGAAGCGCCGATTGAGTTTAAAAAGCAAAAAACACGGTGTATAAATTGCTCCATCTGCAATAAAAGTCATAATTCTCAAAAATCGTGTATTAGACATAAAATCCGTCAGCACCATTGGATCCGGCATAGTCGGACCATCGAAAATGAGTTATTGGATCACTTGAAACGGAGTCTGTTACGCGATAAGAGACATCTATACTCAATGCCTCTCCTGAAAATATGAGTTACTATTCACTTTAAATGAGAAGTAATAATAGCGTTAAATCTTTCTTTTAAATTATTTTCCACTAAAATTTGACGGGCAATTTTAAAATTAAAATACACACGATAACATTTAAAATGATATCAAATTTTCATAGGAAAAATCTCAGCCCTCACAGAGACCTCTGAAAGATACTTTGAAATCACAATCCACTTGGCAATAAAAGACTAATCCTAAGTGTCTCACAACTTGAGAACTAATCGGGCAATCAGTGTCTTTTATCAATTCCCAAAACCCGCTAAAAATTTTCAGCAACACACCAAAATATTTCCAAAAACCATGAAGTGTCCCGAAGTATACCAAAACCTACCAAAGACCACCCGCTACTCGAAATGCACTGATTTGAGTGTTCGAGCAGCAACATATAAAGATAACACTAATTAGTGTGTTTAATGTAAATTGTACCGCATCGAGTTCTCGAAAATGCTGATTTTGACTCTCGAACCCACCATAAACCCTCCTGTTGTCTCTAAACACATGAGACAGTGAGGATAATTAGCTAACAAGGCTCAACAACAAATTTAGGGCGTTCACGTTGATTGAATGCGAATCCCGAATCGAAATCGCAATCAATTAGCGATTTTGCCGGTAATCTCACCGGAATCCACATTAAGCTTTGCAAAAGCCATCAGACCTAGGGCAATCAGTCTAAAGATCACACACAATGGGTTCACACTGCCCGAGGTTGCTCACATTGCCAAAATGCACAAAAACCCTAAATCATGAATCTAATTACACTAATATATAGAAAATTAGGATTTTTAAAAATGTTATTGAATTTCCTGCACTTTGAAATCCTAGTGTAGCCCGACAGGTTTTGATGTTATGAAATTTGTGCTCATTGTCCGGAGCACAAATGATGGTTGTGGAGTGCCCTGGAGCAACTTGAACTTCAGTTTTTAAAGCCTTTAGGAGCATCGCAGTGTGATCCACAATCTAAGGCCCCTCGGATTGCAATGAAGGTGAGCCCTGATGTCCGCAGGACCTCGAGAGGACCGTGCTCACGTTTCAGGAGGTTGCCGATGTTGGATCTAGCTGGAACAAAGGTGGCGGCCAAGCAAACCTAGCTCGGGCAAACTCTAGAGCAGTCCACTAGTTCTCGGGTTCCGGTGGCCAGAGGCAACGCATGTCGGTCAGGAAAGGTTGTGGCCAGTGAAGAGGGACCTGAGGTGTTGGCCGCGACTACGACGACGCTTAAAAAGGTACAGATCGAGTTCAAAGGAAAGTTACCCGAGCAGGGAGTGGCTGGGGAATAACAAGGTGGCACCGGAGAGATGCTTCGGGGTCCTCGGAGGCCAGCTGCGATGGCGGGGTATGGCGGCGACAGCAAGACAAGACGTGCAACTGAAGCACACCATTCATGTAGTGCACCGAACATTTACAAATTGTGGAGTTCCGATGGAAAGGAGCCTAGAAGGCTATTTAAATAGTTCTAGCGAGGTATGAGTAACGTTCGAGGGTTTCCGACGTAAACTTGGCGCGAAAACGGACTCAAAAATGTCAAATCTGGCAAAGCTGCATATTCTGTATTGAGTACCGGTACTGAAAGGTGGGTACCGGTACGCTATACAAAACAGAGATGAGCATGCTCTCGAGTTTAGAGGAATCAGGAACCGAGTACCAGAACTAGAACGTTGTGTACCGATATTGACAAGTCGAGTACCGAAACACAATAGAAGGTCCGAGGATCTAACCTAGGGTTCTGAGAAAATCAAAAACTGAGTACCGAAACTGGGACACCGGGTATAGGTACTCATAAATTCAGTACCGGAACGCAATAGAGTGACCAAAAACCCAATGTTTGGGTTTTGCAGAACCAAAAACCGGGTACCGAACTAACTGTCGTATACCGGTAAGCAGTGCCCCGAAACACCAGTTTTGACTGGTTGAAGTGAGTAAAAGTAGGAAGGGTTATTTGCAATCTTGCAACCCATTATAAAAGGAAGGAACCCAACCATTTTCTTTCTTTTTTACAAAAGAGAACTCTACTCTTCTCCCGTACTCTCCTCTCATTCTTTCTCTCTCCATTGGACTCCAACCCTAAGGGTGCATTTGGTTCGCATTATGAAAGATTACTAGGAATAAAAGATATCCGAGAAGCTTATTCCTATTCATCCTATTACTGAGAATGTGGAATTCCTGTGTTTGGTTCGCACCGTAATATTAATTAGCCATGTTATTTAATATTACAAAAAATATACAATTAATTTATTTATTTATTTAATTAATTTTAGATAATGTTACCAAAAGTTTCAACATCTTTTTAGAAAAAAGGGAGAGAGAGTATAAGTTAGAGAGAGAGAGCATAATTAAAAAAATAGAAAGAAAAATATAGTCGAAATTAGAGGGAGTGAGAGAGTTGAAATTTTAGAAAGAGAGAGAGAGAGAAAGCTTAGTTTAGAGAGAGAAAAAAAAGTTGAATTTTAGAGAGAAAAATAAGTTTAGAAGAGAGTTAAGGTTACCACATGTAATAATCCAATTATGCCCAGCGGGTCACGCGAAAGACACAACAAGAGATCCTAGCACATACCTTCATGATTCACTCCTCATCCACTCTTCATCAGGATCACCAACCCCTCATCTCAAGGGAATGAGATTAGTATCCTCTTGGGGCTGAATCTTATCACCAAACGTCGAAATCCCCATATTACAACGCTGGACTCTACTTAGTGCGTCTTCACGCCCAAAACGTCTACCCTCATCATCTTCTCACCTCATCTCACTCTCCCGAGCACTTCACCTAGGAATCTTTACACACGCATCACGCCTGCGAACCAAACGACGACCTACCGCCAAGAAGCTTGGAAGAACTAGCTATTGGAGGAGGAGTCGGAGGTGGAGGATCTTCTCTTGGGTAAGAAGAAATGAGAGCGTGTGCTAAGGTATAGGGGCGTTCTTGGATTTAAACTCCTCTGATTGGATTTTTATCAAACCTCGACTAATATAGCTACAAATTGTGAGAAATTAGCAAATGGATTTGGGTTTTTGGACATGGTTTTTAGGCAACCCTAGGTTAAAAAAGGATTTTAGATTTGAAAGGTTTATAAAATCCGGTTTAAGCTGAGCCTTTAGAAATTCCTAATTGAGATGGAAATCTCGGAGAGAGTACGGAACATATTTCTGAAACTAAAATTATTTTAGGTTTCAAAAATTGTCAATGATCCCATTTTTCTTAAATTAAGGCGCAAAGACGGCTTGGGGTTAAGGTTGTAGCACATAGGAAAGACTCTACTTTGCAAGTGACCACAAGCAACATAGAGTGCCACGAAAGAGTGAAGGTGCTTGTGTGCACTGAAGTGAATGCGTTCACTTTCAATGTGCTAGAAGATGTTATACCGTAGACTAAGTAATTAACAGGTTGCATAGTAATTACTGGAGCAAAGATGCATGTATAAGCATACGTCAATCGATTAACAGGTAATTTTCTCTACCTCATGCACAGTAAATGTGCTTCGCCATGTATTAACTTGCTAAATTAGGCAGTGTTAATTTCATGAGATAAGTAATGCATGCATTGTTAATTGTAATCTTATGTTGTCGGAACTACTGTAGTATTGGTTGGTTGTCTCTATGGTCATTCAGAGAGACTTAACGCATGAACATATTGAGAAAAAAACATAGATGCCAATTGGAATTAGGTTTGGAAAAATAATGAGTGAAAAAGCTACCACTCTGAAAATATGATATGAACCCGGTAGAAAGGTTGACAATGATAGGGGCAAGTAATATGACCCTTGTGACCTTGAAAGAAGAAATTCCGCAACTCCTAATACCCGTCCGACTGGCCCGAGGGTGGTCTCTACAGTCTCGTCACCGACCGCCTCTGCCATGAGGATCAGCGTGCTCCCGCTTATGCTACAAGGAGGACGGTGCTTGGCCCAGGCACACCGCTCCTAATGATCGTAAGGATGGGGTGCCCAGCGTGGCCTCTATGAATGCAGGATAGGCAGTGCTCCGCGGTTCTGTGTGCTATATGAGGATACGATGTCTCGACGTTTTCCCTCACTTTGATGACTATCATACGTGAGTGGAAAGTGTGCGATCGACTAGAAAATGTGGAACTTCTACAATGGCTCCGGTGAGTAATGTACTCTACGTCACACGTGTACATTGCAGGGTCATTGCCTTTGAGGCATGAGGCTTGTTTTCTTATATGTTTATATATTGACTAAGCCCATAAACTGTGTTGTCTCTTTGGACCTGGTGAGCTCGAGCTTCCCACTACAAAATATTCAAAATTTAGCAGCATTTATCATAGCATTTATTTAAAATACACACTAATTAATATATTTAACCAACATTACTTGATAAAGTACCGCTAGATTTAATAATTTACGCAAATCCTTACTATTAATTGTTGCCAAATAAATAAATTCGCACATAAATTAGTGAATGCGCTCGAGTTTCCAGCCACCAATTTATAAAACAATGACACTAAATCGTGAATAACATATATGCAGCACTTTATTGCTGAATTTATGCCCGGCAGAGGCGAATATTTGCAACACAATCATTTATTTTAATATTATTCCAATTAATATAATGTTTCAGGACGACCAGCATTATCTGGATAATTGGTTACTAGAGAGAGTTTATTTATTTAGGCAGCAATTTAGTATTAATGTTGCAAAATAGAGTAAATTAGGCTAGCATAAATTAGCGTTCGGAGGAATGCGCCTAAGTAATATAAACTAAAGCAGCACTTGTTCTAAATATCATTACCTAAGTTAGATGCGGGTATATAATTATTAAATATATTCCTTTTTATTTTAGAATTCAAATCAAGCCGTTATTTAAATCTAGAAGTTTAAGATTTGAAACATCAGTAATCGTTTAAAAAATTAGGACTTTCCTTCATAATTCCTAGTTGAAATTTAAAATTTTAAAATTTATGATTTTAAATTTTAAAATCTAAATTTTTAATTTTTAATTGTTAAGCTTTTAAATTTTCGTAAAGTTCAGCTTTAACTTAAAAATTTCAAATTTAAAACTATTAATTTTGAAACTTTAAATTTGATATTTGAAATTTATAAATTTAAATATTAGTATCCAGGTAAATTTAAAAATTTAAAAATTTAAAGTTAAAATTTTAAAATAGAAGAATTAAAATTTAAAAAATTAAAATATACATAACTAATCGGCGCTAACGCAAGTGGCAAAGGGCTTAGTGGTTGGTACTCGAGGTCTCAAGTTCAAATCCTAGTTGATTCACATTTCCAGCAAAGTTTATTTCTTTTAGAAATAAACGAAGCAGGTAGCATCTCAAAAAAATTAAAATTAAAATTAAAAATTGAATTTAAAATAAAATTAAAATTTTAAAATTTTAGTTTCTAAAATTAGATATTTGTATTAGCGGCATTATATTTAGAGTAGAGCTACTATGCTATCGGAAGCATAAAGTGGTTGGTGCTTTCAATTTTTTAGCCCTTAGACCAACTCCATTGATCATTTCTAACCATTGGATTAATTTTATTAACCAATGGAGACCAGTCAACCCTAGGGGGACCACTTAACCATAAGGGGACCACTATCATCCCAACCGTAGAATCTTTGATCCAAGGGCTAAAAAATCGGAAGCACCAACTACTTTATGCTTCCAATACCATAGTAGCTCTACACTTATATTTATGTGCCACTAATAAACAATCTAAAATTAGCATTAATCCTTTTTAGCTGCATGTTCCTAATGACACTAATTGATTTACATTGGTGGCATTTATAATAAATGCTACTAATACTTTTAGCAACATTGGCATAGGCAGCATTTGGTGTCATGTAACATACCAGATTTTGGTATAAAAATAAAAATAAATAAAAATAGTGTGAGAAACTATTTTTATTGAATTTATAGGAGTAAAACATAAGTCAGAAATGACTTGTACTGAAATCGGACTGGAAACAGAAGATTTAGAATTTTCTATTGAAAACGGGACAGATAAATTAGCAGAAAATGCACAGTCTCAGAAAATTATGAAAATTGGAGGATAAGTCAGAAATATTTTTATGTGTTGATTAGCATGTTGAATCCATTTAATTTGAGTTAATTGGAGCATGTGTAGAGGCTAGGTTTTTAAAAATTGTAGAACCTTAGAGCTTTAATTATATGCTCTAGGAATGGGTTTAGAGGACTCTCTATATGATATCTACATGCTAATTGCTTGAATCATGAATCAATTTTGAAGCTTATTGCAATAGTAGCATGTTAGGGCTCCAATTTTGGGGTTTTATAAAATGTATGGGTTTGATCTAAATTGACCCTATGTAAACCTAATTGCTAGGTAAACGAACGCGTTGGCGAAGTCGATTCGGTGATTCGTCGAGCCGTTACGAAGTTATTAAAGAAACGGACGTTTAGGCTTCATTTTCGCCTGGAGGGCCGAGGCGACATCGTATACTCATGAAAACGGATTTGAAGCATCGTGGCACATAACCAAAGACCTTTAATTTTCGAATCGTGAATTGGAGGCCGTTCGGGTGGTCGCGCAAGAGATCAGGCCAAACCGGGTGCCGGGTGCCGCGGGAGGCCGATTGCAAGTGTCGACAAGCAATCGGAATGCGAAATGAGGTGGGTTGTGCTCACCGAAGCGACTAGGTCGTCTATATGTCTAAGAGTAATGGTTATCTAATTGATGCATATAGTTGTGTTGGTAGGCTTACATGATGATATGAATGCTTGAAACATACTATGTAGTTGAGATTACCTACCAATGAGATGAGATGCATAATGGATTAAATGCTAAAAGAATGCATAAGTTAATTGTCACATAAATGCATGAATGTTATAGTAATATGTTAGAGATAATATGCATGTTGATAAATTATGGAACATGTTGGATGGCATATGAATGGTTGGTATATATATGTAGACATATTGTGGAATATGATAAATGAGTGCATGTTGATCTAGTGTAGAATATACTAGATGAATGTATATTGACATATTGTGGATTATGTTAAATGACACATGCATGTTGAACTTGGGTCGATAAACTCTAGGTGAATTAGAGAACTCGACAATGGAAAACAATGACATATGAACTATGATATGTGACGTGGACAATCTATATATATTAAATCGAGTGGCATATGATTAGTATAGTGGAAACACTTATGGCATGTTGAACACTTAGAAAACAAGTGTAGCATGAGTCCAAGAATATAGTAGTGTATATGACACAAGTGATAGTAAAGAATGCAAGGAAAAGAATGATTGAAATATTATGACATTTCAACCCTAGAGTTAGGGTCATTTGAGCATAGTCTTCCTAAAGTTAAGGAATGGATTGAACTTGGAGTCCTCAAATGTAGGATTGATCATACTCACCTTTAGTCCTTGCTCGAGGTTGTGGTAGCTCCCCCTCCGGCGATGTGCTCCGGAGTCGACATCACTGGGTTGTAGCGGGTATCTCCCCAGAGGACGGTCCCACCGGGTTGTAGTGGGTATCTCCCCGGTTAATGGAATTTTGGGTTGGTGAGTTTGTTGAGGGCGAAACCTTCGGGTTAGCCAAGAGATTGGGTAACAAGCACATGAGCTGTAATAATATCCTAGTTGAGTGGACTTAAGGCTGAGGTGCAAGTGAGACGTCCTTCACCTCGAGCCTGCCTTTGCGCAGTACTCCGCGAATGATTGACTCGAGACCGAGTCGGGTGGATAGTTGATAAAGGTAAATGAGACCCTAATGGTAATTGATATGAGTTTAAAATAGAGAAATAACTTCGAGGTCAATTGAATGAGCTATGAATAGCAGGATTAAAGTAGTTTCGATTGAACTACTAATTGGTTGCATAAATCGCATGAGTTTCATATTGTATGGTTGTGAGGCATGACATGTATTTCAATTATCGCATATATATATATCTGTTGGATATTTGTTCGACTAACATATTGCAGTGCCTCCCTTGGACCTATTGGTCGAGCTTTTCCCTTGGGTGGCCGTACCCACTAGGAATTATGGAGTTGGTTCTCACCCCACGTTGTTTTGGGGTGTTACAGGTTCATACGTGAGCGGCGCAGCGGCGCGAGGCGAGGGCGTAGCTCCATAGTTAGCGTCCTACCACCGAGACCAGAGATAGCGGTACCCCAAGTCAGCCTAGCTAGGGGTGTAGAAGAAAAGAAAAGGAAAGAATGAACAATGTTGTAATAATTTTGATTGTATTTGGAAGTTAAATGTAAAATGTAATTGTGATGTAAAATATATCTAGTGAATGTGAATGCTTGTAATAACAAGTAGATTATGTTTTTGATACTTTCTTATGCAATCTTTGATTGAAATGTGTTCCTGGTTGGAACTTTGTACATTGTATTGATTGCGACGCCTTGAATGTACAGGGGAGACTCTGTCCGCGGTACAGGGGAAACCCTGTCCGTTCGGCGGTCTGTTGCGGCGCCGCGACCCGGCCAAATAGGCGGGCGGTCTCGGGGCGTGACAGATAAGATGGTATCAGAGCATAAAAAGAACATAAAAAGAATAATAGAAAATGGTTTAGTTGGACCTAGAAGACCCTAGGATAGTAAACCATAGGAGATTAAGGCTCGTGAGAGACGAGGACTTGTGACTTTTGGCGAAAGGTTAATTGATTGGGTTGTGTCGTAAACCTCTAAAACGGATGTTAGAGGTAGATTCAAGGTGTGGTTTATTCTCAACCGATGGTGTTCGTGTTGGGCGCGCACAACATGAAACCGAGTGATGAGAATAGACGCCCTTGCGTGACTTTCGCCCGATTTGAGTCGGTAATAAGTGTCTCGTGTTCGACCTAGAAGGTCGAGGATTAATAGAGTTGTCGCGTTTTAGGAAACGACAGCACTGCGTAGGCGATCTTTGTTTAGATCGGCGCGGGATGGGCCAAGTGGTGTCCCTGGGCAATTTGAGACGAGCGGAGACTTGAGACTTCGCGAGCGATTGGCCACTCTCGTGTGTGTGGCGGGGTAATGAGCCGAATTAGTGCAGTGTCAGCAGAAGGCTGCCATATGCCGGGAGGAGCGAGTTAAGAGACTCCAAGAGTTGGGGGATCAGTAGTGACCGCACCAGTTCCAGCTCGTTAAGTACGGCCGGGAGTCGCGACGAAGGTGTGGTGGACAGGCGTCGAGTGGAATCGACTGCCTGGTCTCCCTCCTGTGGTTTGGGATGAGTTTCGGGGATCGGTATTCTCTGTTTACTCCCCTGATGGTGGAAAAGAAAGCTTCAGGAAAAGTTCTCGAAGCTGCGGCAGGTAGATCGCGCCGTGAGGGAATACGACCGGGAATTCTCCCGTGTCGTGAATTTCATCCCGGACATAGTGCGGGATAATGAGAACGAAACTCCTTTTGGGAGGGGAGAATGTAACGTACTGAAATTTCGGTAAATAAACATCAAACTTTAGTCAAATTGACCAAAGTGCGTTGAGAGAAATAGTTGGATAAAGTCCAATTGACATTCCGACGATGTTGGAAGGATAAAAATTGGGCTCTAAAAGAGTTAGAATGGTTTTAGCATCGATCGGTGCGAGTTGGAGTCGAAAACAAGCTAAAACTACGTTCTGGAGGAAAGTGTACCGGTACATGTTGATGGTTGTACCGGTACAGCAAGCGGCCCGAGAAGAGCATTGCTCTCGGGTTTGAGTTTTCGTAGAAGTGTACCGGTACGCCCCTGGTTTGTACCAGTACCCTTTGGTAAAATCCGAGGAGGTTGCTCTCGGGTTTGCCTCTGCACAGCTTTGTACTGGTACAAAGCCCGTGTACCGGTACACAATGGGTCTGACAGCAGGTTGAGATCTGCTGCAAATGAGAAATGTTGGGGGGTTTAAATGCAGTCGTGGCGGTTTGTATAAACCCCACACCTCTTCTTTCCTTGTTCACAGCAAGGAGTACCCCTTCAACTCCATATTCTTTCTTCTCTCACTCTCTAGGAGCTTTTCTAAAGAGGAGGATTAGAGGAGCTTTGAGGATTAGGCCTTGTGGATAGAACAAGACAGTGCAATTGTGCGAAGGGAGCGTGAGTCCATTCGCAAGGAAAAAGAAAATAGGACAGCCAACGAGTCGATTCGGTGGTCCGTCAAGTTTTCAACTGAGTGCAATGTGTTCGCGCTCGTGATCCCGAGTTTCGGGGACCTACTGTGTTTGGTCCTAAGTGAGATGTGTCGTATGTGGGTGTTTTCGTTACCCACAGTATTGCGAGCTGTGAGAGGGCAAGTGCTACAGGTGTGGGCAACCGAGCTGTGGGCGAGACGAGTGTCCGCAAGGTGACAGCCGGGGCCTGACACTGGCGAGAGCCTATTTCTCTCTAGGATGGCCTGCAGGTGTGGCACCTGCGGTATGGTCGTAAGAGGGGGCATTAAAGACAATGCAACCTTATGGTTCGCGGCAAGCGCCGGTGGTCGTTGATACGCGACCCAGGTTGAGGACCCTGCTGCTAACGACTCCGTTGCAGGTGTGGGTTATTGATGCAAGCATATGTTTTGCATGATGTGAAGTTGATGCATTGCATGCAATGATTATGTGGTTAATTACAATTGTCGTGCATGACCATAGTAGAGACCGAGTGGACGGGTAAGTATCGATACCCGGGCATTCTCGTGTTGTGAGGGCGTAATACCTACCAGTACAGGTATAGAGCCAGATGGCACTAGCGAAGTGCTAGAAGTAATCTATGATGAAAAGTGAGACTCGCGGTAGAGACAGAAGTGGCGAATCGACTTTCAGAGCAACTTAATTAATAGATTGTTAGAGTTGAGCCGGGGTATTTGAGAACACCCGAGTGGTTCGAAAAAATTTTGGATGTCATTCCGGTAGATCGAACAGTGAAAGTAGAATCACTGTTGAGGGAATAGTTGGTTAGTAACCAAGTGCAAGCATGTAGGCCTAGTAGTACCTCAATGTGAGGTAGGAGGGTCGTGCTTGTGTAGTCGGCGTACGTAGGCAAGAATTGCCTAACACGGGACTTAGTGTGCAACGCTATGGAGGCGTATGACATTCGAGTAGAGTTGCTCATGGAGTGCGGGTTTAGTTCAGTTAAGAGAGTGTATTGGCCGTAGCACTTGAGCGTTGCTAGGTGTGAAGCGTGCCATGGATGACTCGTGGGACGGGTGACTCGCATTAGGTGCATAGTAGCCGGTAGTGGTACGTGTGACTCGGTAGAGCATGTCGTGCGATTGATAGAATACCGAGAGTACGAGTGTGACCCAACCCGGAGATCTGTAATGGTTTGAGATCTTAGTTGCTCCTGGTTGGAGTGTGTGCGAATTCCCAAGTGAGAATTTCGCCCGATCATGATTGGGTCTGCATTTGTGAGAGAGAGACACTGCGTATTGAGACAGGTTTAAGCGGTAGGCCTACGTAGGATTGGTGGCCTTTGGTCCACCTGTGGAGACCGAAGAGAGCGATTTGGCAGATAGCCTTATCGAGGAGTTTGGCTTGGATTCACGAACAAGGCGTTCGCATGAGCTCGTTGCGAAAATAGTTCGATGTTGACCGTGGCATATGGTATCAGAAGATGAAGTGCTCTTGGTGAGACCTTGAGCTAGTAGTAAGCCACGTGGAGTTGGAGGATTGGAATTGGGGATGTGCTAAGGTAGGCCATTTCACGTTAAAGTTGAGGGTTAGTGCAAATTTAGAGCACTCGCGACGGAGCGATGCACCGGTGATACTGCTCAAGCAATGTCGGTGATCGAATCGGAGTGTATTCCCTGAAGGGAAGGCCAATACAAAGAAGAGTTCTTTGCGTGCCGAATGGCGAGTGGTGTTGGAGTGCGTAGAGTCGTCGAGTATTGACTTGCGCTGCCACTGTGACTTACAAGACCCGTGATGCACTTCTGCATTACACTTTGCGAATGAATTTAAGAATAAACCCACGTCCTACAGTATGAGCTACTCCTGGAACCACGATAGTGTGAAGCCGCTCTGGAGTGGGAGAAGGAGTTGGTACCCTCAATTGCTCGCAGAGCTGAATTGAGGCGTGGTTTGAATTTCGCGGACGAAATTCTTTTTAAGGGATGGAGAATGTAACATACCATATTTTGATATAAAAATAAAAATAAATAAAAATAGTGTGAGAAACTATTTTTTTTGAATTTATAGGAGTAAAACATAAGTTAGAAATGACTTGTGCTGAAATCGGACTGGAAACAGAAGATTTAGAATTTTCTGTTGGAAACGGGACAGATAAATTAGCAGAAAATGCACAGTCTCAGAAAATTATAAAAATTGGAGAATAAGTCAGAAATATTTTTATGAGGCTAGATTTGAAGTTTCATATTTTTCTGACACCCGTAGAGTGAGAAATAAAATCCGAGAGTTATCTGATAAAGATTACAGTTCGGTACAGTTTTCAATGACCAAATGGGGTCGAAACTAAAAACTTAAAATATATTCTTACTCAGTACGTAAAACCGAACATGACTGTCAAGTTTGAGCTTAAACGGACATTCAGGGAGCTCTGGCGAAAGATATCAAATTTCAAGCTGCCTGGAGTGAATAATGTTGGAGGTGTTGATTAAAGAAGCTGAAGCTTCTTCTTCCTCATTCGGCCGACCATCACACGCACGCATGGAGAGGGGGGAGAGAACCCTCCTTTCTCTCTCTAGATTTCTCTCTCATTTCTCTATATTTCTCGCTCAAATTCGCGGGGTTGGTGGACATGATGCTTGCGAACGCGTTGGGAGCGACGGATCGAGCTTTTGCGCGGCCGTTGGAGCGGCGTGTTCTCGTCGTGGCGTTCACATTGAGGTAAGCTTTTGGGATTTTGCTTAATCCTTAATGCTTAGTGTTCTAATAGCCTCTAATGTGTTGATTAGCATGTTGAATCCATTTAATTTGGGTTAATTGGAGCATGTGTAGAGACTAGGTTTTTAAAAATGGTAGAACCTTAGAGCTTTAATTATATGCTCTAGGAATGGGTTTAGAGGACTCTCTATATGATATCTACATGCTAATTGCTTGAATCATGAATCAATTTTGAAGCTTATTGCAATAGTAGCATGTTAGGGCTCCAATTTTGGGGTTTTATAAAATGTATGGGTTTGATCTAAATTGACCCTATGTAAACCTAATTGCTAGGTAAACGAACGCGTTGGCGAAGTCGATTCGGTGATTCGTCGAGCCGTTACGAAGTTATTAAAGAAACGGACGTTTAGGCTTCGTTTTCGCCCGCAGGGCCGAGGCGACATCGTATACTTATGAAAACGGATTTGAAGCATCGTGGCACATAACCGAAGACCTTTAATTTTCGGATCGTGAATTGGAGGCCGTTCGGGTGGTCGCGCGAGAGATCGGGCCAAACCGGGTGCTGGGTGCCGCGGGAGGCCGATTGCAAGTGTCGACAAGCAATCGGAATGCGAAATGAGGTGGGTTGTGCTCACCGAAGCGACTAGGTCGCCTATATGTCTAAGAGTAATGGTTTTCTAATTGATACATATAGTTGTGTTGGTAGGCTTACATGATGATATGAATGCTTGAAACATACTATGTAGTTGAGATTACCTACCAATGAGATGAGATGCATAATGAATTAAATGCTAAAAGAATGCATGAGTTAATTGTCACATGAATGTATGAAAATAATGTTATAGTAATATGTTAGAGGTAATATGCATGTTGATAAATTATGGAACATGTTGGATGGCATATGAATGGTTGGTATATATATGTAGACATATTGTGGAATATGATGAATGAGTGCATGTTGATCTAGTGTAGAATATACTAGATGAATGTATATTGACATATTGTGAATTATGTTAAATGACACATGCATGTTGAACTTGGGTCGATAAACTCTAGGTGAATTAGAGAACTCGACATTGGAAAACAATGACATATAAACTATGATATGTGACGTGGACAATCTATATATATTAGATCGAGTGGCATATGATTAGTATAGTGGAAACACTTATGGTATGTTGAACACTTAGAAAACAAGTATAGCATGAGTCCAAGAATATAGTAGTGTATATGACACAAGTGATAGTAAAGAATGCAAAGAAAAGAATGATTGAAATATTATGACATTTCAACCCTAGAGTTAGGGTCATTTGAGCATAGTCTTTCTAAAGTTAAGGAATGGATTGAACTTGGAGTCCTCAAATGTAGGATTGATCATACTCACCTTTAGTCCTTGCTCGAGGTTGTGGTAGCTCCCCCTCGGGCGATGTGCTCCGGAGTCGACATCACTGGGTTGTAGCGGGTATCTCCCCAGAGGACGGTCCCACCGGGTTGTAGCGGGTATCTCCTCGGTTAATGGGATTTTGGGTTGGTGAGTTTGTCGAGGGCGAAACCTTCGGGTTAGCCAAGAGATTGGGTAACAAGCACATGAGCTGTAATAATATCCTAGTTGAGTGGACTTAAGGCTGAGGTGCAAGTGAGACGTCCTTCGCCTCGAGCCTGCCTTTGCGCGGTACTCCGCGAATGATTGACTCGAGACCGAGTCGGGTGGATAGTTGATAAAGGTAAATGAGACCCTATGATTAGAATGGTAATTGATGTGAGTTTAAAATAGAGAAATAACTTTGAGGTCAATTGAATGAGCTATGAATAGCAGGATTAAAGTAGTTTCGATTGAACTACTAATTGGTTGCATAAATCACGTGATTTTCATATTCCATGGTTGTGAGGCATGACATGTATTTCAATTATCGCATATATATATAACTGTTGGATATTTGTTCGACTAACATATTGCAGTGCCTCCCTTGGACCTATTGGTCGAGCTTTTCCCTTGGGTAGCTGTACCCACTGGGAACCATGGAGTTGGTTCTCACCCCACGTTGTTTTGGGGTGTTACAGGTTCACACGTGAGCGGCACAGCGGCGCGAGGCGAGGGCGTAGCTCCATAGTTAGCGCCCTACCACCGAGACCAGAGATAGCAGTACCCCGAGTCCGCCTAGCTAGGGGTGTAGAAGAAAAGAAAAGGAAAGAATGAACAATGTTGTAATAATTGTGATTGTATTTGGAAGTTAAATGTAAAATGTAATTGTGATGTAAAATATATCTAGTGAATGTGAATGTTTGTAATAACAAGTATATTATGTTTTTGATACTTTTTTATGCAATCTTTGATTGAAATGTGTTCCTGGTTGGAACTTTGTACATTGTATTGATTGCGATGCCTTGAATGTACAGGGGAGATTCTGTCCGTGGTACCGGGGAAATCCTGTCCGTTCGGCGGTCTGTCGGCGTGCCCGAAACCGGCCAAATAGGCGAGCTCGGGGCGTGACATGTTATATGTTGCTAAAACTTTTAGCAGCATTTGTTGATATTTAGCGGTATAAATAAATGCCACTAATGACTAATTTTCTAGTAGTGTCCTTTGGGTGGCCGTACCCACTGAGAATTATGTTTATAGTTCTCATCCCTATATCTTTTAGGTCCATCCGCGAGTGATATGGCGAGAGCAAGGAAAAGGTGTAGCTGAGTAGATTGTGTCCTTCCATTTTGGTGGTTATTTTGTAGTTGTATCCCATTTTGGAACTATGTAGAGATAGAGAAAAAATGTAAAGCTCAATTTGGGTTGTATTAGAAAGAAAATTTGTATATATCGAAACAAAAGAAAAAACTTGTAATAGGAGTAGTATTTACTTTATGTTATGTGATGCTTTTCTTATGCATCCATGTATTCAATTCCTGTATGGAATGTGTTGAGTATATATGCTTGTGACACCTTGGCGGATAGAAAAACTCTATCTATTCGGCGGATCTGGGGCATGCACCCGTGTGGGGTACCTTCCACCTACTTGGGGATGAGATGGCAGGGCGTGACAATTCGAGTTCCAAACTTGCAATCAGAGCTTAGGGAGGGCTCAGTGGCACTGGGGCTATCGAACGGGAATTGCCAAACCTCTTGGAAGCCGACGTCAAAGCTCTAGGACGGCGTAGCCGTAGAGCAGCTTCCCAGATGAGAGGTTACATGATTGGGAGGGGGGAGGGGGGGATGGGTGGAGAGAATGAAAAGATAAAGCTTGTGAAAAGGGTTTTAGCCAGGCTCCGCGGCCAAAACAGGTCACCGGAGGTCAGGGTCTGCGCCGAGGGTGAGGGAAAGGACGCCCTAGTGACTAAGGGTTGAGTGGAGAAGTAGAGGTGTAGCTAGGGTTTGCGGAACCCTAT
>NW_017891213.1:0-7154 GCF_001540865.1 Ananas comosus
AAGAAGAGACAAGGAGAAGAAATAGAAGCGAGAAGAAAAGGAGAAAAGAAGAGAAGTGAAGAAATCCCTCTCCCGTCATCTCTAGCTTGAAAAGAAGGCTTACAAGTAAGCTTTCAAACAACCTAATCATAGGTTAGAACCTAATCTAGGGTGTTGCGATACTTAAAAATGGGTTTTATGGAACCATTTGTGAGTATTTGAAGCCTTTTCCTTTGAGATCAAGCACCGGTAAGAATATGGCTGAAAGCTTGGAGTTGAGCTTCACCACACTCTCATGAGTGAAAACCCTAAGTGGGTTTGAATTTGTCGTCTAAACGATCGGTTCTAATCGAACTTTTTTAGAGTATAATGAAGCTACTTTGCATTCTCTTGGAGATCAAACCCTAGGTTTGACACTGTGATATGTGGAGTAGGCTACAAATTGCGGGGCTTGTCAAATGAGGGTTTTAAGTGCAATTTGACCCTTAAAAACCTAATTGGGGGTTTGCCGCACGCGTGTGTGTGCTCGGATTAATCGTGTAACGAAACGATGAAAAGTTTATGGCGAAATGCCTATAACGGTTCGTTTGCCGCAGGTAAAGAACGAAGCATCTAAAATATGCCCAAGAAAATCATCGTGGCAACATTTGAAAGCTCACCTCGGGACGTGTGGGTGGTGTTATCTCGAAAACTTTTGAACTTCCCTCATGTCATGCGCTAATGTGTTCGTTTCGATTGAGATATGTACCTATATTGTTGCATACGAATTTTAGGGTAAAAGTAATGATAGAAATGTGATTGATTGCTGATTGTGATTACACGATGCCAAATGTGATGGTGAGAACCTTATTTTGAATGTAAAAACCGGCTACTGTGGTATGCATGAGAAAAGATGAGGCCCCAAAGTGAGCAAAGAACCTGAGTGGCAAATGACATTAGATCGGAATGACATTTGATAAACGTAAAGTAAAGTGACACTAGAGTTAGTGTGATGCCAAGAAACCAAAGTAGATGTAAAGAATGATGAATACATGACGAAGGTGAGTAATAGTAAAGTAAATGGGGCGGCAATAAGAACGAGAAATGTAAAGAACAGAAAGTCAAAGAGTGGCATAAAGTAAGAAAAGTAAGAACAACGATTCGCATGCAGTTGCCAACTTAAAGTGGATAATGAAATCAAGCTAGAGCTATTGTAACGTCAAGATGTGAACTATAAATCCTTTGAGTTAAGGATATGGATCATACTTGCTATGAGTTCCATGCTCGAGAGCGGTCGCTCCCCTCGAGCGATGCGCTCCGGAGTTATGCATCACGGGTTGTAGTAAACACCCGAAGGACGGTCAGCGGTGAGTTCCTGCGATGATGGACTCAATGTTGAAGCAAGTTAATGTGGCGATACCCCGGGTTATAGCCTTGAGATTAAAGAACAAAAAGCAAAAGAAAAGTGTAAAGTAAGAAAGAACAAAGAGTAAAGTGAAAAGAATAAAGAATTGCATAATCTGCATATGTTAATGTTGAGCATATTCCTTATTTTTCTTCAGGCATATTAGCATCATGTTGTAGATTGGTTACTATATTTCAGCTTATCATTTCTATTATGCTGAGTTAGTCCTAGTGGGAAAGTCGGTGATGTTGAGGCCGAACCCACTGGGAACCTGTTGTTAGTTCTCACCCACTATTTCTACAGAGCCGGACCGAACGAGCCGCGAGCGCACCGAGGTAAAGGTATGCGCCTTAGTCAGAGGCCACCAATGTGGGCTTTCATTTTGTAGTAAAGTACCGTATGATCATTCTTTGTATTTGATGATTATGATGTAAAGAAAGAATTGTAAACTTATTTTGAGGTAAATGTGATGTAAGAAAGAATGATGAAAGATGTAATGAATGTAAGAATTCGATAAATTTACTAGATGAATGCCAATGTATATGATCTAAAAGTGAATCATATTACTTGTGAATGTTTAGTTTCCTTTTCTTTCACATAATGGCTATTGCTTACCTTCCGTGTAAGACGCGTTGTGTATTGTTTCCTGTAGTGCATTTCCTTAGTTAGATTTGTGTACATGTGATGAGCCTTGGGCGGATAGGGGAAACTTTGTCCGTTCGGCGTCTGTTTGACGTGCTCGGGTCGGGCCAAATTGGCATCGGTCCCGGGGCGTGACATCAACGTTACACACACTAACTCTAGTGTTCAAATACTTTAACATTCATACCCTCTTCAACGTTACACACACTAACTCTAGTGTCATCTTTGCATTTATTAATGCCACTCGATCTACATGTCATAGTGTCACCTTTGTTCTTTTACCTCAACTTGGTTTTCATGTTACATCTCATGCATATATAGGGTTAGGTTCTCAACCATCTCATAATGCAATTGTACTCACAACATGCAACATTCACATGATCATCATCTCATTTTCTCTACAATGCATGCAACAAACACTTGCTCATATGCTCAATAAGTGACACATTAGACATAAGAGGAATTTCAAAGAGTTTGGAAAGCACTACCTACCTCGTAGGTTTGCTAGGGTGCTACGGTGATTTTTTTGAAATTTTTAGCCGCCTAGTTCACTACCTGCAGCCAAAACGAAGCCAAATTAGGCTTTTTTGCTCATATCTTCGCATAGTCTTTTCGTAACGTCAAACCGAGCGCACCAACGCGTCGAAAATACCCCCAATTAGATTTCTAAAGGGTCAAATTAACTTTGGAACCCTCACAAGCAAAAACCCCAATTTGGGTGCCCTAGCTCCAACATATACCAAAACCCTAGGTTTTGATCTCAAAGATAAGCAAAAGAAAGCTTAATCTACTTAAGAGATTCCATCAAAACTATTCTTAGCTCTATCAAAACCCTATTTTGGGTTCTACCATGAGAGGAGGCAAATCTTACCTTAAAGCTTTTCCTTTTCTTGTGCTAATGGTGAAGGAGAGGGAGTTGCTTCACTCATTTTTCTTCTTCTCCACCTTTTACTTCTTCTTCTTTCTCCTTCTTTTCCTTTCTTTCTTCTTCTCCTTGCCTTCTAGAGAGAAAAAGAGAGAAGAGAGTGTGTGAGAGGGTGAGAAATAAGAGAAGAGCCCTCATAACCCCCTCAACATAACCCCACAATGCCACTTTTGCATTTGGGTCCCTCAACTTTAATCCTGTTACACTGTCCAGGCTGGGCATTTTTCAGGCTCGGGAATTGGTCTCTCGAGCAAGGGACTGGTCCCAAAGAGCTCTCCCGCAGCTCAGCAGGGCTCTCGCCCGATGCAATCGGTCTCTCTTGAGGGACCGGTCTCTCAGGGACCGGTCTCTCCCCGCAGGGACCGGTTCCCGAGAGCTGGTTTTCTGGGACTTAGCTGATTTTCTATCTCTGAGATTCTTCGCGTTCGGGGACGGTCTCTTCCCGCCAGGGACCGGTCCCCGAGAGCTCAAAAGCTGCAGTTTGCAGATTTTCGATTCTCTAGCTCTCGAAGATCCTCTATAATGCACTTTTGCTCTTTTTGACGCCTTCGGCCTTTCCGAAGCATACCAACTTCGCACTTTGGTCAATTTGAATAAAGTTTGATATTTATTTACCGAAGTTTCGGTATATTACATTCTCCTCCTCTTAAAATAGTTTCGTTCGCGAAACTAAACATACTTTAACTTGTCGACTCGAATAGGTGAGGATACATCCTCCGCATAGTCTCCTCAAGTTCCCAAGTGGCTTTACGCACCGTGTGGTTGCTCCATTGGACTTTTACATATGGAATTGTGCGACTCCGCAACTTTCTTTCTCTCTATCGAGGACGCACACCGGGTACTCCTCATATGACATGTCTTCGCGTAGCTCCACGGGCTCATACTCTAACATATGTGTCGAGTTGCGAATATACTTTCGGAGGTTCGACACGTGAAATACGTCGTGAACTCCACAAGTCTCGGTGGCAATGCAACCTTGTACGCCACCGCGCCAATGCACTCTAATACCTCGAACGGTCCAACATATCGGGGACTTAACTTCTCGCGGACCCCAAAACGCCTTACACCTCGCATAGGCGATACTTTCACAAATACGCGGTCTCCAACCGCGAACTCTAGTTCTCTTCTGCGCTTGTCAGCATAACTCTTTTGCCTTGTTGTGCCGTCGCAAGCCGTTGACGGGCAAGGCGAACCTTTTCCTCCGCCTCCCGCAAAACATCGGGGCCAAGAGTAACTCTTTCGCCCACCTCGCTCTAATGTATCGGGGTACGGCATCTCTTTCCATACAATGCCTCAAATGGCGCCATCGCGATGTTTTCTTGTTAACTGTTATTATACGCGAACTCTGCCATCGGCAAGAAATCATGCCATCCGCCCCTGTAGTCGAGTACACATGCTCGTAACATATCCTCGAGGATTTGTATCGTCCTCTCTGACTGTCCATCACTCTGAGGATGAAATGCTGTACTGAAATCGAGTCGCGTGCCCAATGCGTTTGGTAAGCTTTTCCAAAAGTGAGATGTGAACCTGGGGTCTCGATCCGATACAATTGACACCGGAACCCCATGAAGTCTCACAACCTCGTCAAGATACACTTGAGCTAGTTTGTCTCCTGACCACGTAGTGTGAATCGGCAAAAAGTGTGCCAATTTTGTCAATCGATCCACTATCACCCATATTGCGTCATGTCCGCCCTGCGATCGAGACAAACCGGTAATAAAATCCATTGCTATATCTTCCCATTTCCAAACAGGAATTGATAGACTTTGAAGCTTTCCCGCCGAAAACCGGCGCTCCGCTTTCACTTGTTGACACGTAAGACATTGCGCCATGAACTCCCCAATATCTCTTTTCATGCTAGACCACCAATAATGCACTTTCAAGTCTTGGTGTTAGGTCCTATGTGTTGGCAAGTTTCGTGGGTCGAGTCGGAGTCTTGAAGAAGTTCGGAGCGGAGTATTGAAGATCGAAGAATCCAAGACTTCGAAGAATCGGAAAGGATGCAAAACACGTAAAACATGAATCACGATGCGTAGGTAAGCTTTAAATCTTGTTTATGGTGATTCATACTTAATTATAGATCTTAGAATCATGTTTTCAAGTTGTAATTGATTAGAAAGTTTCTAAGAGTTTGTAAAATCCAAAATAATACATTTTCAGCGAAAATTGCATTGCTGTACCGGTACAAGGATTTTCTGTCCAGGGTACAGCCATCAACGTTGCGCAGAAAGTTTGATGGTTGTTCCGGTACAAGCTTCATGCTGTACCGGTACAAGCCCTGTTCCGGAACAAGCGTTTCGCCAGCAGCCTGACTGCCCGCGGGCCGGAGTAAAACACCGCAATTATGTTTATTATTCTACATCAATTTAATTAACGTTCAACAACAATTTAAATTGTCTCAAAAATAATCCTCATAACTTGATTCGATCGTTCCGAAAACCAATATAACATGATAAAAGATTAGTATTACGAACAAACGACGAGTGCCTGATACCACTGGATAAAATCATCCGTTGCTTCAGCGAAGTCGTCAAGAAAATAGACACAACTTAAACAATTTCTTGAAAAAACGCAAAAATCACCCCTCGTTTTCGTTTAATCATTATAATAGATCAATTGATCTAATCAAATAGATCTATAATATACTCTATTATTTCGTACCTCGCGCAGGTCGACGCGATCACAGGAAGATCGATAAATTCTGTGGTAATTCTTTCGTCCTCGCTTGAGCGCGAACGGCTACCCGCCGCTCGCGCCCAACGACGAAATCTACTCCCTTAAGATACGAATAGACGACGACACGCTTCAATTCCGAATCGATACAGCAATAACCCTTACGTCGACTTGAGAAGATAAACAATCATCTAGTATTGCTAGCCAACTTTTGAAAGCGAAATCGATGATTTATTGTGGAGACTTATAGATTGAGGCTAGTCGGTTTCTTTTACCTTTCTTTTTTTTTTAATTAATATTCATATGACATATATTTAATAATGAAAAATCTAACGTAATCTAACTCGACTTATCCTTCTATCCCGACTTTGATTATCCATCAACAAACCGCAAGTCGGTTGTTAAGATTATCAACCGAGATATTGCTTGAATCCTAAATCTCAAATGATTCTTGTAACATTTAGAACATAAGTCCTCATATTATTGACAACGATTAGTAAATACAACCATCAACTTTTACACATAAATACCTCTAATTTACAATCAATGCAAATAGTGCCTTTACTAATAATCAGTAAACTTTAGTATTTATTATATATATGTAATTAATACATCTAATAAACTTCTTTTATCATTTACAAAATATGATCAGGGCGCCGGCTTTCTTTATGTGTGTGACTAATAGTCAATTCTGCTGGATAAGGATATGATGCGATCGCATCCATTACATCATCAATCGAAACTCTTTCAGGCGTCAACACTCTTTTACTCTACACTAAAATAGAATAAATTATTCTGTAAATAATATTTCTATTGGTTCGCACTATCCACGCATGACCGCATAGCACATGTAGTGCACATCCAGTCAGAAGTGAATATCGGAACTGAACCTCTATCATGTACCATACAATACAATCATTTCTATCTCGCATAGTTCCAACTGAGTGGCGAGCGTGCATGGAATATCGTCAAGATCCCCATCCACTCGTCATATGACAAATGATCAACTAGAGCTGCTATGGTACTCTTGAAACATCTTTCCATACACATATATCTTACCCGCCGGAGGATTTCTGAGCTTGCCTTAACAAATAACATAAACTAATTACTTCTCTACGGAGCGAAGATTCCCTATAAACACAACACACCATTCCTGAACTGAACCGACTGCAGCCACCATATACTATAAGACGCCAGGCTAGGATCAGAGTTGTTGTCATAGTCAAACTACAGTAGCCTCAGGTATGGAAGACCTGGGTGTCGCAACTTCTTAAGATCAGTTGTAGAGCCACTGCACCTAGTCGAACACAGTTACTGACCGAATGAGTAGGACATCCATGTTAACTGTTCGAGTTGGTGCACTGCTCAGTCGTGTTCTCTCAACAACCACCCTGCAAAACCTTCCTCTCATGTGTCCCCACACTGATGACTCGAATTCGCATTCCAAAAGGGAAGCGCACACCATCAATCTACCATGATCTAATCGTCGTCCCATATATATCTCCGATTGAGAGCATTTATGAATTAATCACCAAATAAATGAATGTACTC
>NW_017891213.1:10456-22658 GCF_001540865.1 Ananas comosus
TGAGCTGGAAGAGTTTTTCTCTTGCAGAGCATCCTGTACCCTGGATATGCTGTTGGCGCGAAGCACACGCAACATGCAATTAGAACTTGCATGAATCCGTCATCTTGATGACACGCATGCATGTACATGCTAATTATTAATGTTTCACATATGGTCTCTTTAATTAGGATCGCCATGAAAGATGGTAGCATCACTAATTAATTAGTTCTTGTTTTCGATTGCATGTGCTTGCCGCAATGCACATTGACCACATGCACATGGTGCGAGTCCGTACGTACCAAGCGGGCCGTGAGATGCTTGTGTGCGACGCGGCTAGGCATGCAGTTGCTCTGTGCAAAATCGCAATTTAAATTTTATATTTTTAATACATGAGATGTATTAAATCATTTTTATAATTTTAAGAACGAAAAATTGCGATTCTTGAAACAAATAAAGATTTGTTTTTAAATCCGAAACCCAATTAATTAGAATTCGAATTAGAGAATTTAATATTATATGCATATGATGTACATGAGGTGATGATCATGGATAGCGACCTTGTGATGTGCATGTATCATGTGATGATGTGAATTGTTGTAATTTAATAAGGATCCAGTATTAGATTTTTTTTTTTTTTGGTGCCTGCGTGTGCCAATTAAATTATGTAATTTGGAGACCTGCGTGTCTCATTAATTTTATGGGTTGTAAAGTTATTGTTGTAAAATTAATAAGGGAAAAGGGTAGTTTAGGTTCCAGAGGGATTCGTTGTATTCAAGAGTTGATGCGATGCGGATCAAGTTTGGACCAGATGCTGATCAAGGGAGAAGACAAGAGTTGATCAACTCAAATCCGATCGAGACGCAGAATAAGAAAAGGTTTTCTTGTGTGTAATACCCTTATGACCCGATTCCGGCCTAGTGGCTCAGGCCCGAATCAAGATAAAATCCATGATCATCACCGGTAGTTATTTTTATATATGCGATGTATGTATGCATGTGATGTGATGGTTTGCATGAGATGTAAATTAATAATAAATTAAAACTGATGAGACAACTAATCTCCCTAAATAAAATATTAAGTTAATGGTGTTATGAACCCATTAGTGGCCTTCCACCGTTGTAGGGTGTGGGCGTCTCTTTAGTGTTGATTGATGCACCCGGATACGGGGGTCAGTTGCATTAGGGAGCCGCAACCATTCTATTGGCATGAGATGCTGTGCGGTAAGAAAGGGGTTGGATCCAAGAATCTGTCAGGATGAGGATTCAATGACATTCTTATTTGCACGATGAACGGTGGGTCTAACTTAACCACGAGATAAAGCCAAGAATCTGTCAGGATGAGGCCTATATCTTATGGAGGCCAAGGATTAGATTGCAATTTGCTTGAGAAGCATTGAACAAGAGTTGTTCACTTATTTGTTTGCTCATTGCCAAGAATCTGTCAGGATGAGGTGGTGTGTAAACAGATGGGACCGCAATACCCACTAGAAACTTTTAAGTAAAGTTTCCGTTTTCTCCGCTCGGGGAGTGTGGAGATTCGCCAAAATTAGTGGGAGGCACCATTTAGATTTAAAGACCCTAATCAAATGGATTATGATTAAGTACACAACTAATTAGAATCTTAACCTTCTACAGAAAATGGCTGCATCTAACCCACTTGCCAAAATACTTGATATTAATTGCTTAACTGGACCGAATTTCACCGATTGGCTGAGGAAATTGAGAATTGTTCTCAATTTTGAGAAACTAGCCTATGTGTTGGACACGGAGGCTCCAGCGGTGCCCGAAAATTCGACGGCTCAACAAACAGCTGCAAGAAATAAATGGACTGATGACGATATGAAGGTAAAATGCTACATGCTTGCGTCTATGAGCAATGAGTTGCAACGCCAGCATGAGCACATGGAGAGTGCTGCTGATATTCTACTTCATCTCAAGGAGTTGTATGATGAAGAAAGTCGAACAGCTCGCTACGAGGTGTCGAAGCGACTGTGCAGGGCTAAGATGTCTGAGATTCATGTCATTGAAACTACTAACTTATCGGTTTGTTCTACTTTCACATGGGTCATTGACTCTGGATGCACCTCGCATTTATGTATTTCAATGCAAGGGCTAAAACAAAGTAGAAGACTTAAGGATGGAGAGCTTACCCTACGCGTTGGAAACGGAGCAAGAGTTGCTGCTGTTGCCGTGGGGACTTATCCTTTATGTCTACCGACAGGAGTAGTTTTAGAACTTAGAGATTGTCTTTATGTTCCTAGTGCGACTAGAAACCTTATTTCTATTTCACGTTTGGTAATGGATGGTTATAAGTTTATTTTTGAATCAAACGTTTGTTCAATTTATTTGAGAAATAATTTGATCGGTTATGGTTCTTTAATTGACAATCTCTATCACTTACATATGGATGTTAGTGTTAATACAATTGATAATGGCATGAATGAGAATATCATTGGTTTCAAAAGACCAAGAGAGGAGGTAAATAAAACGTATTTGTGGCATCTTAGACTTGGTCACATTGGAGAAGATAGGATTAACAAGTTGGCTAAGAATGGTGTCTTAGGGTCCTTACCCTCTGAACCATACCCAGCTTGTGAATCATGTCTTCAAGGAAAAATGACTAAGTCTCCTTTTGTTGGACAAGGAGAGAGAGCTACTGAAGTACTCGCCCTAATACATACTGATGTATGTGGACCATTCGATGTGTCTGCTTGGGGTGGCTATCTCTACTTCATTACCTTTACTGATGATTATTCACGGTATGGGTACGTGTACTTAATTAAACACAAGTCTGAAGCCTTTGAAAAGTTTAAAGAGTTTAGACAAGAAGTAGAAAAGCAAATGGGAAAACCAATTAAGGCTCTTCGATCAGATCGAGGAGGGGAATACCTTAGTACGGATTTCCTAACCTATCTCAAGGATAATGGTATTGTCTCTCAATGGACTCCTCCTGGAACACCAGAATTGAATGGGGTGTCTGAACGGAGAAATCGAACTTTATTAGATATGGTTCGATCCATGATGAGCTTTACAGATTTACCTATATCGTTTTGGGGTTACGCACTTCTTACGGCTATTTATATTCTAAACAGAGTGCCTTCCAAATCTGTTCCGACCACACCATATGAGATGTGGCATGGTAGGAAGCCAAGTTTTACTCATATTAAAACTTGGGGGTGTCCAGCTTATATTAAGAAATTAAAGACGGACAAGTTGGAAAGCAGATCAGTCAAGGGTAGATTCATTGGGTATCCCAAAGAATCACTTGGATACTATTTTTATCTCCCAGAAGGCCATAATGTGATTGTGAGCCGTCATGCCTTCTTTCTTGAAAGTGAATTTATTTTGGCTGGAGGCAGTGGGAGAAAAATAGAACTAGAGGAGAAAGTCTCTTTAGAATCAAATATTCCAAGAGCCCTCCCTGATAACTCTGTGACACTTGAAGTTACACTGCCACCTCGCAAGTCTAGTAGGGTCTCTCGTCCTCTTGATAGATACATGGGATTATTTTATAGAGGAGATAGAGGAAATGTTCCTAATAGGAGATAAGGACCATAGAGATGATCCTAAGACTTATAGCGAGACGATGTCAGACATCGACTTCGATAAATGGTTGGAAGCTATGAAGTCCGAAATGGACTCAATGTACTCCAATCAAGTATGGACTTTGGTTGATCCACCGGAGGGTATTGTACTCATTGGATGTAAATGGATCTTCAAGAGAAAGATTGGTTCTAATGGAAAGGTAGAGACCTACAAAGCTAGGCTAGTAGAAAAAGGTTATGGTCAATGCGAAGGCATTGACTATCAGGATACCTTTTCACCTGTAGCTATGTTTAAGTCTATCAGAACTCTCCTTGCTATTGCTGCACACTATGACTATGAGATCTGGCAAATGGATGTGAAAACTGCTTTCCTAAATGGATATCTTGAAGAAGATATCTATATGGACCAGCCTTTGGGTTTCACTTCCAAAGATAGGAGTCATAAGGTGTGCAAGCTTCAACGATCCATTTACGGATTAAAGCAAGCTTCTCGGAGTTGGAACACTCGTTTCAATGATGCAATCGAATCGTTCGATTTTATCAGAAATGAGGAAGAGCCGTGTATATAAAAAGATTAGTGGGAGTGCCGTTACTTTCCTCGTACTGTACGTGGATGACATACTCCTGATTGGGAATGACATTCCTATGCTAATATCCGTCAAGTTATGGTTATCTAAAGAGTTTTCTATGAAAGACCTTGGAGAAGCATCTTATATCCTAGGGATAAAGGTCTATAGGGATAGACCTAAGAAGTTGCTTGGTTTAACGCAAGCTATGTACATAGAAGAAGTGCTGAAAAGGTTCAGCATGGAGAATTCCAAAAGGAGTATGGTACCTCTAAGACATGGAATTCACCTCTCTAAGACTATGTCTCCTAAGACACCTGAAGAGAGAAGTCGCATGAGTAGGATCCCTTATGCTTCAGCGATAGGGAGCTTAATGTATGCGATGCTATGTACTCGACCTGATATAGCACAGGCTGTGAGTGTCACGAGCCGATATCAGTCGAACCCAGGACAGGAACATTGGGTAGCGGTAAAGAATATCCTTAAGTACTTGAGAAGAACAAAGGATTTGTCCTTGGTTTTTGGAGGAGGAGAACTCAGAATTAATGGCTATACAGATTTAGACTTCATGTCTGACATAGACGATAGAAAGTCTACGTTTGGGTATCTGTTTATTTGTAATAGTGGGTTGATAGTTTGGAAAAGTTTCAAGCAAGAGACTAGTATAGAAGGTTGCCTCCACAGATAATGTGGCGAACCCGCTAACTAAGGCATTGACTCAGCAGAAACTTGAGACTCATCTTGAGAAGATGGGCATTAGATACATGGCTGATTGGCTTTAGTGCAAGTGGGAGATTGTTAGTTGTATGCCCTAGAAGCCTATCAGGCCGACGCATCTTATTTTCTATAGGACATATTTTTGTACTTAATCTTTATATAATTGGGCCTTTTATTCCATTCATGTTAAATGTGTCCATGAATCGTACTTTGAATTAATAAGATGATAATATGTATTCTCAAGAGTTGAGAATTTGAGATACAGATTATTGGTGATTAATTCATAAATACTCTCAATCGAAGGATCATCATGGAGACGATGATTGATCCGGTAAGATTGATGTGTATGCCGCTTCCCTTTTGGGATGACGAATCTCGAGTCATTAGTGTGGGGACACTGGAGCGGACATGCAGGTGGTTGTTGGAGAACAAGGGTACTGAGCGTGACCAACTATGAACAGTTACATGGATGTCTACTCATTCGTCAGTAAATAGTTCGATGTTGTAGTGGTACAACTGATCCTTAGACCTGCGACACCATGACCATTCAACATGAGACTACTGTAGTTTGACTATGCAACAAACTCTGATCCTAGCCATGGGTCTTAGTAGTATATGTTGGCTGCAGTCGGTTCATATCAGGAATGGGTGTGTGTTTATAGGGGATCTATCGCTCTTGTTAGAAGAGATAATAGTTCTATGTATTTGTACGCATAAGCTTCAAATTCCTCGCCGGCGTAATATGGTTATGGAAAGATGTTCAAGAGTAACCCATTTAAGAGCTTCCTTTCTGATCAATTGTGTCATTATACGGAGTGATGGGGTTTTACGAATTGCCATGACTCCACTTCAGTTGAACTATGTCGATAGGAAGGGATGTATTGTACGGTAACTTGGCACCCTAGAGTTCAGTTCGCGATATTCCATTCTGACTGGATTGCCGATCACATTGCTGCTAGGCCGTCCACTGTGGATTTGGGTAACAAATAGAAATAATTATTAATATTTGAAGTTAATTCTATATGAGCATATGATCAAAAGTGTTTGAGCCATCGAAAGGGTTTCGATGATGAAGTAGATGGCGGATGCATCATATCTCTACTACCAGACAGAAATTGAACCTATTAGGTCACACACATAATAAGTCGCGCTATGATAGATATTAGGCAAAACGATAAAAGAAGTTTATCAGGATGATAATTGTACAATTATAATATATGTTTCTAAATTGTCAGAAAGTTTACTAGTTTATTAGGATAAACAGGTACTAATTTGCGAATTTTGCAAATTAAGGTATTATGTGTAAAAGTTGAGGTGCTTATTTATAATCGTTAGTAAATAATATGAGGACTATGTGTAATGTTACACTACGAATCGAATGTAGAATAGTTGATTCCGAATTCGGGTAATATCGATAACCAACTGTGGAGTAATGATAATCAATCAGAATAGGATTTGATTAGATTACGTTTAGGGTTTCTCGATTATAAATATATGTATATTACTATATTAAAATTAACGAAAAATTAACAATAAAGAAAACTCTAGCCGTCAATCCTTTTTTCTTTCTTAGTCCTCCCAATAAATCACTCGTGTTCGAATCTTCGCAAAGTTGCTAGCAGAATCTAGAAGATTGTATTCATGCTTCCTCAAGTCGACGCGAGGGTTAATTTCGTGATCGATCACGGATTGAAGCGGTGCTTAAATTCGATCAGAGGGCGTGAGTTTCGTAGCGTGACTTCGAGTAGAGCCGGGTGCTGGTTCGGCGGCTGCAGACGAGGACGAACAAAATTTTTACCAAAACGATTGCCGACTTCGTGGTGATCCTTCGACCGCGCGAGGGCTGTAAATAAAATATATAGATCCTATTATGAATTAAGATCAATCAATTGTCATTATTTAATATCTAAAACGAAACACAGTATCTTTTGCTGTTTTTCAAGAAAATTTTTAATTGTGTTATTTTCTTCCGCTGCGTACACATGATTTTCTTATATTAGGATCTACTGAGACCCCATCGCTCGATATCATGTGGCCTAAGAATGTGACCTCCGTAAGCCAAAAGTCACATTTCTTCAACTTAGCATAAAGCTTCTCTTGTCGGAGTATTTATAGCACAGCTCTCAAATGCTCCTCATGCTCTTCCTCGCTCTTCGAGTAGACCAACACGTCGTCTATAAATACCACGACGCACCGGTCCAACAACGGCCTGAAGACTCGATTCATCAAGTCCATAAATGCTGCCGGGGCATTTGTAAGCCCAAACGGCATTACCGTGAACTCATAATGGCCATACCGCGTACGGTACGCCGTTTTGTGCACATCCTTTGGCCTAATCTTTAATTGATGATACCCCGATTGGAGATCAATCTTCGAATACACCTTTGACCCTTGCAACTGATCGAATAGATTGTTAATCCTTGGCAACGGGTACTTGTTCTTGACTGTCACTTTGTTCAACTCACGATAATCCACGCAGAGTCAAAGTGTACCATCATTCTTTCTCACAAATAGCACCGGAGCTCCCTACGGTGACACGCTCGGCCTCACGAAGCCTTTATCGAGCAAGTCTTGTAGTTGTGCTTTCAACTCCACTAGCTCCACCGGTGCCATTCTATACGGAGCCTTCGAAATTGGCGCCGCCCCGGGAATCAAGTCAATGACGAACTCGACCTCACGGTCCGGTGGTAATCTCGGTAACTCTGCCGGAAATACATCCGGAAACTCACACGCAACTCGGATATTCCCCAACTCCGGGTACTCCCTTCGAGCATCTACCATGGTCGCCAAATAGGCCACACATCCTCCTTTGACCATCTTCCTCGCCCTCGCCGCCGATATGGTCGCCGCGAAGCGCGAGCTTTTACATACGCGATACACGAACTCTTCTTGGTTAGGCTCGCGAAACGTAATCACCTTACTCTCGCAATCTATGACTGCATAATACTTGGAGAGCCAATTGGTCCCCAAAATCACGTCAAATCCCTACATTCTGTCTAGCACCAATAAGTCGATCGGCATAATCCAATCTCCTATTTGAACTGGACACGCCAAGCACTCCTCATGCACTCTGAACGAATGTTCCGGCGCATCGACCCACCAATAGTCGTAATTATGCACTATTTTGATGCCATGAGTTTTCGCAAAGGATGCACCAATGAACGAATGAGATACACCAGTACGAATAAAGCTCTAGCTCTAGTGCCATTAATCAGAATAATACCTGCCACAACGTCATCTGGTGCTGCAGGCTGCTCCTCCACCTAAGTGGCGGAAACCCGGCCACTAGGTGCTCGCGATCCCTCCGGCTGACGCGGTGATGATGCGCGTCTAGCCGACATCGCTGGTGGCAACCCCGCAAGCTGCCTCGGGGTAGACGATGCTGATGCTACCATCGGCGCAGACGACGTCCAGCTCGGGCACTCCCGGATAAGATGTCCCGGTTGGCCACACTTGTAATATTTTCCTTCACGCTGCGAGCAGGTCGACACTCGGTGCTCTCCGCCACATATGACGCATCGAGGTGGTCTCCAGCTCCTCGACTGCTGTCGGGGATACCGAGGGGGTTTCTTTGTATTTGGCCGGCCCCCGGCACCGCCCGCCGCTCTCTTTTTTCCTTTGTCCTTTGTCTCGGCTATTGCCTCGCGCTCCTCTCGCGCGTGGGCACTGCCGTGCTCCGCCCATAAGGCTCGATCGAAGACCTCCGCAAAGGTCGTCAACTTAAGAATCTGCAGCTTCTCATAAATTCTCGGCTGGAGTCCTCGTAAGAACCAATCAGCCCGGTCCCGGTCATCTCGAACAACATCCGGGACGCAGTCAATGATGTGAGAGAACTCTTGCTCATATTCCCCCACCGATCGATCACCTTGCCTTAACTTGCGGAACTTCTCTTGTAGTCTCCGCTTTACCGTGTCGGGGAAGTAGTTCGCAAACACCGCTCTCTTGAACTCCTCCCAAAGCATAGGCGGAAGATCGGACGATCGATCCCGCTTAACTTGTTTCCACCACACCTTCACCGCTTTCTCAAGACAATGGGTGGCGAGGTACACTTTGTCCTTCTCCGAGGTATTCAGGTCCTCGAAGAGCGTTTCCATTGAGTCGATCCACGACTCCACTACGGCTGGCTCCACCATACCACCTTCGAAGACAGGTGAGTTGAACTTCTGGAACTGAATGAGAGCCGCAAGCGCGCGCTCCCGCTCCGCCTCTACTGTCGCACTATCGGGATTTGAGGTTCCCAATCAGGCCGGTACTACCATGACTGGCACAGCCGCCACTGCTACCGCTCCCTCGACTGTACTTGACACCACCGCAGTGGGCGCGACATGTTCGGCACCCGCCAGGGCCGCCGCCGCCTGCCTACACTCCAAAGCCTCCAGGAGCCGTTGAATCTACTCCCCTTGGCGTTGAACAGACTCAGCTTGTTGCCGCACTATGTCGATAAGAGCGGCCATTTGCTCCCGAAGCTCATCGTCGCCACTAGCTCCGAATTGCTCGGGCGCCACACTCGGCTCCTCTGGCATCGACCTTGTCTGCGGTCGACCACGAGGTGCCATTGTTTCCTGAAAAGAAGCAATTCGCATTAGCTACCTGACCAACATTATTTAACCATACCCAATCCGGCGAAAACAACACACACATTCATCCTTGCCTCAAGCGTCATGTCGTCGGCCGCCCGACACAACACAAGAAGTAGAGGACGAGCGCTAATTTAAACTTAGCCTCTAATCACATTAGAGACCTCCCAACTTTACCCAATCACATGCTTTCGCTAACTTTGACTCCACGTCACTCACGTTTCCAAGATCCTTAAGTCTTTCCAGCCCTAAGGGTCTCTAGGTCCACTCATATTCTTTCACTCTAGGCTCTGATACCACTACATCAGTCACGCTCCGAGACAGATACCAATTTGGGCCGATCCGGGCACGTCGAACAGACGCCGAACGGACGGAGTTTTCCCTATTTGCCCAAAGCTCAACACATGTACAATTCAAACAGAGAGAATGCATAAGCGAAAACATACAATTACGGCTTACACGAGGGTAAGCAAGAGCCGGGAGTGAAAGAAAGGAAACTAAACAACTACACAAGTAGTATGATTCATCTTTGATCATATACATTGTATTCAACTATCACATTTGCCTTTACATTGCTTTTCATCATTTCCTTTTTACATCACATATACTCAAAATGAAATATTACATTCTTTTCTTTCTTGGCTTTATACATAAGCATCTTCAAATACAAAAGAAGATAGAAGGGTACGCTACTAACAAAATGTAAAACACGACTCGGGTAGTCTCTGTCTATGGCGCGATATCTTTACCGCGGTCGCTCGTCGGCTCGCTCGGTTCCGGCTTTGTGGAAATAGTGGGCTGAGAACTACAACGAAGTTCCCAGTGGGTTCGGCCCCAGTCTCACCGACTTTCCCACTAGGTCTAATTCAGGCATAATAGAAAGAAATAAGCAGATAAGTAACAAACTGTACGAATGTAACTAATATGCCTGAACAAAGCTATCAATAAGGATGTTCAATATAAAACTCATGAAGAATGCAAGTTCTTTGATCTTTTGTTCAATCTCATGGCTAACCCGTGGGTTTCGCAGCATTAACTCACCAACTAAAAATCCCAATTCGTCGGGGAGACTCCTACGACCCGACGGGGACGTCCTCTGGGGAACAGCACCAACCCAGTGATGACAAACTCCGGAGCGCATCGCCCGAGGGGGAGCGACCACCCTCGTGCAAGGACTTATAGCGAGTATGATCAAATCCTTAACTCAAAGGATGTTCAGTTCAATCCGTTCCTTAACTCTAAGAAAATTATGCACAAATGACCCTTAGCTCTAAGGTTGTATGTCATTGTGTCTCAATCTCAAGTTCTTTGTATTCTTTACTTTTATTCATGTCATTACACTAACTCTAGTATTCTTTGATGCCACACTTTTAATGTTAATTCTAGCTTCTTTTCTTTGATGTCACACTTTTCTCTTTGATGCCACACACTAACTCTAGTGTTCAAATACTTTAACATTCATACCCTCTTCAACGTTACACACACTAACTCTAGTGTTAAAATACTTTAACATTCATACCCTCTTCAACGTTACACATACTAACTCTAGTGTTATCTTTGCATTTACTAATGCCACTCGATCTACATATCATAGTGTCACCTTTATTCTTTTACCTCAACTAGGTTTTCATGTTACATCTCATGCATATATAGGGTTCTTAGGTTCTCAACCATCTCATAATGCAATTGTACTCACAACATGCAATATTCACATGATCATCATCTCATTTTCCCTACAATGCATGTAACAAACACATGCTCATATACTCAATAAGTGACACATTAGACATAAGAGGAATTTCAAAGAGTTTGGAAAGCACCACCCACCTCGTAGGTTTGCTAGGGTGCTACGGTGATTTTCTTGAGATTTTTAGCCGCCTAGTTCGCTACCTGCGGCCAAAACGAAGCCAAATTAGGCTTTTTTGCTCATATCTTTGCATAGTCTTTTCGTAACGTCAAACCGAGTGCACCAACGCGTCGGAAATACCCCAAATAGGTTTCTAGAGGGTCAATTTAACTTTGGAACCCTCACAAGCAAAAGCCCCAATTTGGGTGCCCTAGCTCCAACATATACCAAAACCCTAGGTTTTGATCTCAAAGATAAGTAAAAGAAGCTTAATCTACTCAAGAGATTCCATCAAAACCATTCTTAGCCCTGTCAAAACCCTACTTTGGGTTCTACCATGAGAGTAGGCAAAGCTTACCTCAAAACTTTCCCTTTTCTTGTACTAATGGTGAAGGAGAGGGAGTTTCTTCACTCCTTCTTCTTCTTCTCCACCTTTTACTTCTTCTTCTTTCTCCTTCTTTTCCTTTCTTTCTTCTTCTCTTTGCCTTCTAGAGAGAAAAAGAGAGAAGAGAGTGTGTGAGAGGGTGAGAAATGAGAGAAGAGCCCTCATAACCCCCTCAACATAACCCCACAATGCCACTTTTGCATTTGGGTCCCTCAACATTAATCCTGTTACACTGCCCAGACTGGGCATTTTTTGGGCTCGGGGACCGGTCTCTCGAGCAAGGGACCGGTCCCAGAGAGCTCTCCCGCAGTGTCACGTCCCGCTATTGCCAATTTGGTCGATCCGGGCCCGTACACAGACGCCGAACGGACAGCACCTCCCCTGTCCGCCCAAGGCTCAACAATTATAGCTACATGTATAAAGAAAGAAATAATCCCAGGAGAATATTTCAATATACATGGCTTGCACGAGGGCAAGCAACAAGCACAAGTGAAAGTAACTAACTATACATAAAATTCACTGTAATTTAAAACTTTTAAAACTGAACTATACATAACTGAAAAACTGAAACATTTAGTTATTTACATG